>NW_011499950.1:154979-240429 GCF_000495115.2 Populus euphratica
AAATAGTTTAATATATATATATATATATATATATATATATATTAACTAGTTAGATTTTATGAATTTCATTTTCAATTGTAAAAAAAAAGTAAGTAATTATGAAAAAAAATCAAATTATACTATGTATTATATTTAATTTCATATTCAATTATAAAAATTTAATGATTAAATTTCAGTGCAGTTTACGATTTAAATTATGAGTTGATTTGATGAATTCGGATAATTTAAAATGATACCATTATATTTTTTTAAATAAAATAAAATTATTTACATAAAAAAATTTAATCTAATTTTTATTGTATTGACCAATTACAAATAAACTTATTAAGTTGTATAAGTTTGACAAAATCAATCCTCACTTTAATTTTTTAAACCCGATCTATGATTAAGCTAGATTGAATGAGTCTTAAATCAACTAACCAGATGAGCTGAGTTTACTAAACATTTATAGATTTGTGGGATATCCTCATTACAAAATGAATCTTCTCTCATTACAACCTCTCAAACAGCTAGGCCAACCAGGAAGTCGCAACCAGCCTAGTTGGGTTGTAACACAGTCCTAAAAGCTTCCTCGTTGCTTGTACTATTATGATAATAATGTATCATTTTATCAACAGAATTATTAGCAGTACTTAATGGTAGCCATATGTTCTTAAGTGTAATGAGTTGTTTGTTAAAGTATGGGTCTTTATTTTCCTAAAAGCGAAAAATATAGCAAGGGAAATGGGAGACACACGTGTAAGGAGTGAAGAGAAGATGCAATGCATATTGATAGAGCCAAACAAAAGACAAGAAAAGATTTTCTTTTCATGGCTATCACATGGTGGCTTCCATAATCTAAGGGAAGTATGTGATCGTGCACCTTAGGTATGGAGTTAGGGTTGTTGATGGAATGTTGTCAGCTTGTTCATTCTTTTTTTCTTTTTAAGAAAGATTTATCTATAATTATTGTTCAAGCCAATGTTGTTATTAAATAAGATACCACTAGCTGATCAATTTAGTAACTTGTATATTCAAAACTTTATTTAAATCAAATGTCAAATTAAATAAATGAAAATTGACTCATAACTTGGTTGACATGGTCAAAACTTTATTTGATTTTAAAAATATAAAACAATGTAATTTAAAAGAAAATCTTTTTAGATTAATTAAGATTAATCTACCTAATATATGAGCTGAGCCTTGAGTCATTTGATTGCAAAATCAGGTTTCATTACTTTGATTCAAACCAGATTACTTCTTAGTTTAATTAATTAGGATTGTTTGTTCTCAAAAAATATGTTTGGAATATTAATGCATGCAAGTGTGTTGCGCTATATTAAATTATATATTGACTTTTGTACAGGCCAATACCAAATTATTCTCCAGATAAGTTGCAGAAATTTAGGATTGTGTCTATATCAAGATCAGGGGTTGTCTCAAGGATTATTTAGGATAGCAAATAATTGAGAGGTCAAATTAATATTCGGGGCAGGTTCTTTGCTGCTTCCAAACATGGGAAGCATCACTGAGAGCCAAAACTTGAGATATAACATGTTAAAATAATTCATTTGATGTTGCAATCAGCATAAAATTAAATCTTCATTGAATTGAGTTAAGTTTTTTTTTTTTTTTGGTATTTGGGAGTGGAAGGGATTTTAAATTGGACATCCCAACTTGTAGAATGATTGGGAGTAGATTTGGAATTGGATTAAGTACTTTATAGCAATAAAATCACAAAAATTAATGAAAAAGGTAATTAATTTTAACTTGCTATTGACCTACTATATAACACATTAAATGTTTTTACCACAAATTGTTTTAAGCAAATTAAATGGTGATAAAATAAAATGTTGATGATGGATAGGAAAGTTATGCATTTATACAGGGCATAGAGAGTGCTAATTAACAGGTAATTACGGTTTAAAGAAGCTAAACATATCACATGATAGAATGGATAGACATGAAAAAGAAAAATAGAAATATATTTTGTTAAATAGATATAATATAAAATATATTTATTTATGAAAATTAATTATTTTTGTTACAAGAAAATAAAATTTCTCATTTCTTATCTTTATTTTTTTTATTCTAAAACAGTAATTGAATACTGCTTAATTAATAGAGTTCTATAAAAAAGAAAAGGAGAAGGAAAAAGTAACTAAAATTAAGGGCTATTAGCTAGACTATCATCGCGCTTGCGGTCCAATGTTTGTTCTATGAACTTGATCATAAAAGAAAAACAATCTGAAAATCTAGCTAATACGTGTGTTGGCAGACATAATTATAACCACTTTTTAGCAAACATCAATTAAAAACAAGTGTTTATTTGCAAATCTACTACCTGATCACAAATAATGATATTTAAAGTGGCAAGGCTGTTCCTTCGAAATGAGTAATTAAAGTGGGGATTAGTTTCAAATTAAATTAGATTTAGTTGTATCATTAAAGCTAATTAATTATGCTAATTGATGATATGTTAGGTATTGCTGGTAGATCAAACCCTTAATAAGATTACCTACCAAAAGCTATTAATTATACTATATAGATAAGGAAATTAATATTGACGCTTGAACTCAACTAAGCTAGCTAATTTCACCTATCCAAAAAACAACTACATAAGTTGCTTTCATTTCCTAGTCATTTTGATTTTCTTTGATTCTCATTGAATCCTTTAATGGCCATCAAATCTTTCTTATCACTACATGTTTAGATGCTCCCTAATTTTACAAGATATATCGCATCTATTTCATTTTTCAACCTATTCTAACCAAATTGTGTTTTCCCTTTAATACAACCCTACAAAACAAATAAAAAAATGCTGAGACGCAAAACTTCTCTTTTCTTCAACTTTTTTGCTCTCTTTCAGTAGTAAAATTATCTTTCAAACTAAGTTACTAAACTCATCTCAACTTCTAATTTAAGCTCAGATCCAAGTTAAGAGATGAGTAACTTAATTGTAATTGACTCAAGTAAATTTAAAATAGCGTTGTTTTAAAAAATTTAAAATAAAATAAAATAAAATGTTATTATTATTTAAAAAAATCAAATTTTAATTGAGTACCAAGTTAATTATATATTAGTAAATCAATTCTTATCCAATTTAATTTAAAATCCAACTTAAATCAAGCTAGGTTTAATAACAATGTTGCAAACTAATCTTCATCCCAAGCAAGCAAATTTCAACATCTTGCTCTTGTAGCTAGCTTGTAAAGTATATAGATTTGAAATATCAATTCCATAGTTGTTCAACTTTTAATTAATTGCATATATAAAATGGTGCAAGAACCACCATTCCCAATGCATACATACATCCATGATGGAGCATTTGAGCCGGTATTCCTTTTTTCACGCTTGTTCATGCATGTGTTCTGTTAAATTTTGCAGGAAAAGGTCATGTATAGTCATGATGCATGGAGCATTAACTAGTTTGCTGCTTGCTAGTGAACAATACAGCTAAATCGAGAGGTTCTGTTCGTACCTGGGATCAAGAAAGATTGATCAATCACATGCTATGCTTTTAGTGTTGATTGCTACAACTCACAGGCATGGTTTCAAATGTTGTGGTCCTCCAATTGCATTGCTATTATCAAATGCCTGAACAGTAACAGTTAATTATCAAAGGACCAGATGAATCAATGGGTCCATCTATGATATGTCAAATTAAATTAAAGAAAATTTTCGGATGGCATATAAAAGCCAAATTGTGATAAGATTTTTGTCAATATTTATAAGCTAGAAAGAGAACCTACATGCATACTAGTAGGAAAACAAAAATTTACCTATCCCAGATCGACCTGTCATAAGCCGGCCCCAAAGTCTTATCATCATAAACCCATCTCTTAGTTTTATTTTGGTTGCATTGGCATTGAATATAGAATTATTCATCACAATATATGTACATGGGAGCATTGCTCATTCCTGTTATTGCTAATGGTTATCACAAAAACGAATACTAGAGAAGAGAGATAAAAAATAATATTTTGTTTGAAATACAGCTTTTGTTGGCAATAAGTGATTGCGTGATGATATTTAGTAATAATGCTAAGAATATTGAACTTTTTGTTGAGATTTTATTCACCATTACTAAATGAGTGTGGTATTTATTATACAAGAAAGTAATTCAAATCATGAAATGTGAATTTTAGCAAATTTAATGATAAAAAATAATTATAAAATGGAATATTAATGATTGATAAATCACCAAGCACAAGGTCTCACATCATTTAGTAAATAATTTCTTGTAAAAATTTAAGTGTGTGTATATATAAATACCAACAATATTCCATGATATTCTTTTCTCAAGATAACCATATCCACAACACTATTGCTTCATGTATTTCTCGGAACAATTTCTTCCCATCTAGAAATAAAATCTGCTCAAATCTCAAAAAGAAAAAGTAATGACAATGATATATATGCCTCTCACGATCAGAATTGATTAACTATGTGTGCGTGCGTGGTGAATAGTGTCTAATAGAAATTAAGCATTGAGATGACAAGCAAGATTTCCCTATAAACAATTGTTTGCAGAGGAGGAGAATTTCTTGAAATCTTTGCAAATTAATGGAGAGGAAAAGGAAAAAAGATGCACACGCACATAAAGTTAGAGAGGGAAAGGAAAATGACAAAGGGTGAGAAGCGTTAAGATTAATGCTTGTCTTTTAGCTTTATTTCAAAGCCTGCCGGCCTATTCCTGTGATCAATCTCTAGCTATATATCCATGGCTATTTCTTGTCCATTTGTAAAAAGCTTCGTCCAAAGTAGAGAAAAATGAGAGAGAAATTACATTGTCCTTTGTCCCTAGAGCTATTGCGCTATGTTTCTAGCTAGATTATAATTTTTTACATTAATTTAATAGTCATTATGTGAGTTCTTGTGCTGATGATATGACTGCTTGAAAATAAATTTATTTAAGAAAATGAATGCTTAAAGAAATAATCATTGTATAATTATAAATTTCAAGACAGTTAAGATTAATTGTTATTTAATTTTAGAAAATTTCGCATATTGTTTCAATGTTGTCTTAGCAAATTAATTTGAGATTAAGAAAATTGCTTATACGAAAAAATAACTTAAATTATGAAATGAAAGCAAGACAGTCCAATTTCATCACACGAAGATCATGAATTCAAATATGATTAATATAAAATCAATCTCCCCATCTTTAATTTCTGGTGAGACATAGATCCTTATATTTCATAGCCTAAAAGGTCTCTAACAATCAATTCATCCCTCTTCCTTCAATAATTTTGACAGAATATTTAGTTCATTGTTGATTCTACATAATGTCCCCATTTTAGGTGGGAGATGGAGATGCGTACATGTTTTCTATATAATTTTAGGAAATGAGAAAACATTGTACAACATTTTGCAAGAAATCATGCCAACAATAAAAAAAAAACATGTATATAACAAGACGTGACTAAATTACTTGATAATGAAATTACCAAATTCTGTAAATGATTCAATTTACAAACCTATTTTGGTTGGTGTATAATGTATATGCTTCATCAAATTCTCTCAACAAGCAAATATATCTGAGCAGCTGGATTCATTTATATTAATGCTGGTTCATCAAGAATTAATCAAGTCCTTAACATAACGTTTCATACATTTTTCGACTAGGTCATTCTATCAATATCCATTATTAATTATCTCTTGTGCAGTAAAATGACACTTATTGAAAAAATTAGTGGATATAGAACATCCTGGATATAATTTATATAGCATATAATTTGTTATTTTTAGATTGAAATTGAAAACTGAATAACAATTAAAGCTAATTTGAAGAACTTTATTGAAACGGGTGGTTTGTTTTGCTTGTTAAAAAAATACCCATCAAAAAATTTTGAATTTATCAAGTTATACATGAGCGATTAAATCATGAATTAATTTGCTAAATTTTATAAGATTTAATTTGAAAGAACTAGAAAAATTTAATAGTATTTTTTTAAAAAAAAATAAAATTAATAGTATTAACATATTGCATGTGATGATGTTGAATATGCCATTGACAACTTGGGTTATTCATATTATTAGATTTGAAAATCTTAAGGTTAAAAATGGAATTAGCTAGGTAGGTAAAAATGACAAATCAAGGTCGATGGGTCTTTAAGACTTTGGCATCTCCTACCTTAGAGAAGTAATTCTTTGGAAAAGGATCCACACATCTAAAACCCCATCCATTCTAGCTTTAGGTAACACAATATCTTGCACACACTGTTTGCTTTTTGGCTATCTTTTGAGCCTATGTTGGAGACATGATAACCCCACCGGGAAATTTTTAAAACCCCTAAATTCTTAATTTGAAGTTTCATAAAATGTGTTCCTGTCTGCCATCATATTGGTGGTTGAAAATGTAAGCTTCCACCTAAGCTCAAAGTTAAAGGAAAGTAAAAACAAAATTCCTCCACCCATGTCAAAGTTAGGAACACATGTACTTTAAAGGAAAAGGTACATATACTTTGATTATGCCATTGTCGGCCATGATTTCACCATCACAAAGAATGCTTAATTCGTTTTATGATTTTAAAATTGCTAATTCTTCTCTCTACCGTAAAAAAGGAGGGAAAATATATAAATTTTAAGATACTCCTTTAATTAACTGGTTTATCTTGAATTCAAGTTGGCAAAGAAAGTAGTCTCACCACTAAAAAAATTATAAAATATTTACATTTAATTTAAAGATTGATTTTAAAAGATTTTTCATGTTAAAGAATGATATAATTATATCTTAAAGTTTTATCTAAAAGTTTAATCTATTAGGTTGAATTAATTCTTTAATATAATATCAGAATTTTAATAATTAAATAATTAAAAGTTTCAAATTTTACCCTCTTAGTTTTTTTTATAAAATTAAATAAAAAATAATGTGAATATGTGCAAATTTTAAGTTTAAAAGAGCTTTTATTTAAAAAAAATATATTAAAAAATAATATAAATCATATTTTAGAGTCTCATTTAATAGCTTAAATTATCATGTTAAGTATTCTAGTTATTTTTACACAGTTTTTTTAATTTAATTTTCAAGTGTGTGTATATATATATATAGTCTTTGAAAAAGGAGTAAGAATGCTTTAATAAGAATTTATTTTTAGTTGAATGGACATTGATTAGATAATGTATACAATAACATAAATTAATTCGTCTATTTAAAAGAGTATTATAAGAAACAAAAATTCTCATCTCAAAGAGTCACAAGGAAATAGAAAGATTATGTAACGCTCACACAATGATTTGAAGTACATAAGGAAGAAGCATTTAGATTGAACAATTATAATGATCAAATTGTTATTTATATATAATTACTAATATTATTGTTAATATCATATACATTAATTGTTATGATTAAGTGATTGAGCACTAGCCAAACAAGGTAAGTGGTGGAATCCAACTTATGCTAGCTGCTTTTGCACGCATGCTCACAAGCAAGCCAAAGCTGCAAGCAAGTACATAAACCTATATATATATATAATGAATGATCAAAATGAAGAAATTGTATGGTCACCTATATATATATTGAATGATCAAAATGAAGAAATTGTATGGTGTATTCAATCAATCATAGAAAGAAATAATTATTGTATAATAAATCCTTTGGATTTACTTGAGGACTTTCTTCGACAATGGTTAAAGTGGGAAACAAGCTAAGCATTTTGATATTACTTTCTTGTTGTGCTAAAAATTGGATGCACCTTGTATACATGTGGTTGCTACAAGGACCCACCAAGGCAATTTACAAGTAAGTTATGATATTCAATCTGCCGGTCTAGCATACTAGCTCGATGATTTTCTAAATTGGGATCTAATTGAAATTAGATGAAATTTTTTTAATCTGTGATCTGATTAAAACCTTTTTTCAAATTGTTGTTTCAAGTGTTGTATGATTGTGAGATCTCTGATAGCCGTTTGATTGAATTCTGAATACATGGGGTCTAGTTGTGGGTCTGGCTAGCTTGATCGAGCATCACCCACATTGATCTTTACAGTTAGTTTTCCACAAGTGAGAACTTTTGCAGAGCTATGGCATGTCTGTTCTGTGATGGTAGCTAGTATCCACTAGCCTCTGCAACTGCATAATGGAGCGTGTAGAAGATAACTTTTTTGTAGCTATAGCTTAAGCTACAGTGGACAAAAAAAGAAGCACTGCAATTTTTGCTTTTTTCCCTCCTGTGTTTCCAACATTTTAACATTTTTCAAGTATTTTAATTATTAAAATGATTGTTGATGTCATCGATGACACCAAGGATTTCAAGTATACTATCATTGCCAGCAATTACAGGGATTTCCAATTGTTAACGTAATAATGATCTCATATATATATATATATGTGTGTGTGTGTGTGTTATACATGATGAGGTTGGCTATGTACGTACTTATTTCTTCATTTTAATCAACATTAAACATTGTCATTATAACATTTTAACAAATATTATTAATTGTGTTTTTTGTTTTTTTATTTTTCTTTTAAAAAAATCAATTAATACCAAGTTACAAGTAGAGAGTGACCGGGTTTTAAAAAATATCTCTAATAAAATAAAATAAAACCTGAATATTTATTAAATCATTCCTCATGCATGCCAATAAAAGAAGTTTGTGATCAAAGTAATATATAATTTATTTCGTAATATCTATTTTTTATGAAAATGTTGTCAGCAATATATTTCTAATAAAACATCTTTTATAGGCCCTCAAAGCAATCTAGGAAACAGTTTAATTTTTTCATGCTTGATCAGTCTTGATTTTGACCTTAATCTTCGTTTGAATATGGTTCCAGATGATGAATAATAAGCAAGAAGCTCGAATAATCAAGCATGAGTAATTAAGAGCATAATCAAGCAATATTATAACCCAAATAAAAGAGAACGAAATTTAATAAAAACATATTAAAAGAATATGGAAAACATACTCTTTAAGCCAGTCTTCAACGCAGATTTCTCCTCTTCAATCTGCTGAGTAATAACCCTTGATGATGGCAGTTTTCTCCTCTTCAATCTATTGATTATCTTTCAATTCTGGGTTAATACTTAATAATACGACACAATTTACCCTAATTAATACGCTAATTAACTAAAGGCCTGCATCTTCATAAGCCCCGAACCAGTCTTCCCAAATGTAGCCCAGCAAAGTCCTCTCCGCTGGGCCTATTTAACAAGGAAACTAGAAATGACAATCCCAATAAATTCTGGGCTAATGTCTGAACATCAGGAATTAACTGTAAATGGGTTTCACTAAAATCCCCAAGTTCAAGTACTAAACTTGATTTGGCCCGGTCCAGTTTAATAAGTTAACTAAAAACTTGATCTGGTTAACCTTCAAAAAATAATATTATCCATTCAACATAGTAGATCAACATTTAAATGGATTAAAATATACTTTGATTTTATTTAAAAATAATTTTTTTAAAAAATATTATTTTAATTTTAAACTGAGTGAAATAATGTTATTTTAATTTACCAGGATGAATTCAAATTAACCCACCCATGACCGGCCTAGGACAAGTTTATTAACTTTAGTTCAAATGGGCCCACTAATGGATCCATGTAGGTCCACTGATGATGCAGGACCTTCGGCATACCCATCACATACCCAGGAAGATTTTCTCTCCTCGAGTTAAGAGGCAGAGCCATGTACCAAATAACTAAGTAGAGGCTGATACAATAACCTTTAATCCGTTTAGTCTCCATGCTCGCACATATTTATATGCATAATTTATTTTATTTACATTTAGTGTCTTGCCATTTTTATTTTTTCATGAGTATATATTTGGTTTAATGAACATGGAATATAGATTTATTTTTTACACTACTTTGTAATCAATTCCATGCACCTAAAATTTTGTAATATTTGTTTTAAGCTATAACTTATGGGTGTTTCTTAAACAAAAAAAAAAGGTTAAATGTACCTCCATATATTGCCGTCTTTAAATATTTTGGTTTTCTTCTTTTGGTTTTATTAAGAAGAAAAGGAATTAAAAAAATTAGTGATATGCATTGATATAAATATAGTTAAACTTTTCCAGAAGGTGTAAATTATAAATAATATTATTACAGGTCTTATCAGGTATGGTGGCACCATAATTAAAGGTTGTTATATATCAACTATTTTTTAATTATATTTATCTATATGTTATAGTACTTTCTTTATGTTATGTTTTTAGGCTTAAGTTTAGCTAGATATTTGTTTGACTTAGAATAAGTCTATGTAGTTACACAATCCATTAGATAAAGAAAATTATGGTTGTTATGATTCCCTTTGTTTATGATAAAGATCTTGTAATCTTTGATTTTGGCCATAAATAAATTTAAGGGATGGTAGTAACCTTTAATTTCTTTCTCTTTTTCTACTTTTTTTTTTAAATTAAGTCAGGTTCTCTAAATATCATTTAACAATATTTGGTATCAGAACCCACCTTAATCTTTAAAGGGTTGTGAGTGAAACATGAAAAATTAATAAGGTTTGAAAATAAAATTTTTAAATTTTCTAGCAAAAATACTAATATTTACAAGGCAGAATTATTGTGGGAGATAATAGAGAGTGATAAGCAAACAACTCTACTAGGCATGAGACTAGTTAAAAGTTGAGTTTCATGGTGATGAGAAGTCTAGAAATATGCAAATTTTGAATCTTAAAAGACAATTTAAAGGTCTTAAGATTAAAGAAAATGAGACTTTTATTCTTAATAATAAAACTCAATTTTTAATCAACTTAATATTGAAAGATACAATTGAAAATAAAAATAAAAATAAAAACAAATGACCTGAGTCTATACGATTATCTCGAGCTAAAGTTAAAAGGGGCTTTGCTTTTCACTTTTTATTGCTACGGTGAATTATTTTCGTATTTCAAATTGTTTTTGCATTTCAAATTGTATTTAGTTATGTTTGAAAAAACATCAAATTGATTTTTTTTAGTGTTTTTGGATGATTTTGATTTTGATGATGTCAAAAAAAATTTTAAAATTATTTTTATATATTTTCAAATGAACAATATTTTAAAAAAACATCATATACCACAATATCAAATATACGATAACTAATGTTAATATTATGTAGTTTAATGGTACTTCCAATTGACACTAAATTTTTTGTATATCACGATGTGTTATATATACTTTACACATATATTTTCTTAATATTATATTTTTGTACCAATAAAAATATTAGTTTCTTCGAAACATATCAAATTGTGCATGTTCAAAGATTTAAATGACTTATTTCAAATTTTAAGGACAATATAGAAAGAGAAGGAATAATATAAAGTGGATAATTCAAACTATTAAAAAAAAACCCGTTTCTGACTTACCTTTTTTATTTTGTAAAATCATGGGCGAAATCACTTTAATTTTAATAACATTGTAACCTCTTGTACAAGGGAATAGCAAATGGAATTTAAATCAATCCAGTCAATGCTGGAGTAAATAATAATACACATAGAATATGTTTCTCTTCAGATATTGTTTCTGCGCAGATATCGTTCCTTAACTTGCGTCGCTGTTGATCTCTTTTTGGATCAAAATGAGAATGTCCAGAGAGTAAATATATGCACAAGTTATTGGGTAATGCTACCTACATTGGCCACTGAAATAGTTCTAACTTTTATGGAACGTAAATGATGCTGACATTACAACTTATAATTAGGGCTTAGTTTAGATTGCTTTCAAAAACATTAGAAGCCTAGATAATTGCAAAACATGCAACTATCCCCAAACTGTAATATTCTTATTGCATTGTGCTTTGATCACTCTGATGTATAGCTTGGAGTAACCTAGTGATTGATCTTGGTATACCAAATTCGGCAAACAAAAAGAGCTACCTAGCTAGACAATATGAGAGTACATTTAGGTTCAAATTTATAGAAATACTTTAAAACTCGTGTTTAGTTAGTGTTTTATGATAAAAAAGATAAAATATAAAAATAATATTTAATTGAAAAGATAAAGATACAAATAAATTTATCTTTGAGTTATTTTATCAGTGAATTTACACGTTTTCATAACAAGAAGTGTAGAAAAACATGTATTATTTATCTTTATTGTCTTTATTTTTTTTTCTTGTGCCAAAATAGTAACTAGACACTTTCTAAAATAAAATTCAATCAACTTTTTTTTTTTTTGAAAAGGAGAAAACTTTTAATTTTAACTTCTTATGATAAATTAACAGCAACACTCCTTATGGCAAGATCTATATGTGAATTAAGGTACACATCTATATATGGAAAAAGGTGAAGAACCATTAAATTTGGATGATATCTGGCCCCAAATTACTGATGAACTTTCCTTAATTCATTCCAGCATGTTTCCCCTAATTAATTACCATGCGTCCACCATTTACAGTTCATGTTTGGTTGTAAACTGCTATGTGTTAAAGCTTATATATGAATTTCATTTCTTCTTTGTCTTTTGCACTAATATTATAAGGCTGGCACTAGTTGTTACAAAACAGCCCTAACACTAGTCTAAACCCTAAACCCCATTAGGGTTTGTATGTAGGAAGAAAACAAGGGTTCCTAGAAATTCATTTGCCTTTCTAAGTTCGTCATTTCGAGGCGACACGAGCACTTTCCCGGCGTTTCCTCTCACGTCTTGGAAATTCTCAAAACTTTTCTCTTGATTCTCGTGAGCATCTTTGCCCCGAATTGCCCCTATTCCACCATTACATTTACATTGCATGCCCATTTAGGCCTCACCTTCGTCTCCTCCTCCTCCTCCTCCTCCTCCTCCTAGGCTAGTACATGTTCTTGTAACATCATTTATATGTCTACACGAATCAATGATGTAAGTATTGCTTGCACACCAATTGAAGCATAGATCTTATCACATCCATCAAACATGAGGAATTAGCTCTGCAAAATAAAATTTTAAAAGACATGTTGAATCACCCCTAAGACTTTCGGTCGACAAATCATGTACATCATGCATATAATTTAGAACCAGGACATTACATCCCACAAAAAAATCGTACATTGTAAAGGAAAAAATAAATGGGGATGAGTCACACAAGATTCCCTTTCTCCTCTTGTTTTTCTTTTATTTTATTTTTTTACTAATACTTTATCTAACAAATCACACCAATTCATGTTTGATACGAACTTTAACAAAATAATAATAAAAATAATCTTTAGCCAATGAGATATAGTTTAATTGACATTAACACATCTTTCCTTCTAAATATTTTTTAGCTCAAACATCTTCTTTGTGAAAAAAATATTTTTAAAATTCCATATTCTAACTCATCGATGATCAAATACAATATGCAATCAAGTTCTTATACTTATCTTTAAATTCATCCAATCAAAAACAACTTTTTTTCTTTTATTATAGAACTCAATCAAGAGCAATTAATTTAATGAACTCTTTGGTTTCCTATTTGAAACTTAGACAAGAGGCAGATTGAAGGGTAATATAGTAACAAACTTAAGTTATCCGGTCATAGAATGGTCAAAGTAGTGCTTCTATTTTGTGTTTTTTTGTGCAAAGCATGCAAACCGGATAATTGGCCCTCCTCCCTCCTCCTCCTATCTCTGCCAACTTTCAAAAGTCCAAGAAAACAACAACTAGCACGTGTCAGTCACATTCCTCTGCATTTGGCCGCAATATCTGAAACGACGTGAGCCCTCTCTTTGATTTAATGGCCGGTGCCTTCTCTCTTCACATTTTCCAAAACATAGAGAGATAGAGAAGAGAGAGAGAGATGAAGAGATTCTTGTTTGATTACAGGCTTTGAATGTAAGTAAATGTTTTTTCTTCTTTCTTTTTTTATTAAATTACCATTTGTGTGTGTGTATATATAATAAATAAATAAAATTTATTTATTTATTTTTGTGTATTTTAAAATGGTTGTTGGATGTATTTGGAGAGAAGGCTCCAAGGGTTAATTTTTTGTGTGTTTTTCTACAAGATTTGGGTGAAGGGTGCATGCAATCTGGTTCATATATTTTGTAGGGCTTTAGGGTTGAGAAAACTTGAAGAGATAAGAGAAGAAGAAAGAGAGAAAGCGAGAGACGTGGGTTCTGCTCCCTTATTGTGGTGCAATTCAGTCAACGTAGTCTTATATATTTATGCTCAAGAATTTGAGGGGAACTGTGTCATCAACAACGGCAGGTGATTTTGTTTTCTTTTTTGATGATCTCTGATCTTTACAGCTTGATGTTGTAGAACGTTGTCTTATTTATTATTACTTGGATGATAGGTTAATTTAGTTCATAGAAAGTAGTACTACAGTCTACTAGAATATTTTCATGATCCGAACCCTGAAACCATGAAAAGTTATAGTTTGTAAATGATGTATAAGGAATTTTCACACTTTTCTGGCCAAGAGTAAGCCTAACTTCATGTGCATATCTTGAAGCTTCAAAAAATAAAATAGAATTAGTTCTTACATTTTTTATTTTTTTTATAATAGTTCTTACATTTCTCAGTTTTAAATATTTTACAATACACACGTGATAGATGTAATTATAAAATATGCATGAATGATCTTTTGTATGTATTTATAAATGCATGTGAAAATAGATGAATGAAACCAAAGTTATTAAATCTAACCCTACTAGGCCCATGACCCAACTTCAAATCCGGATTATGAGTTGAACCGTTAAGTTGAATTTAAATGATTTAATTTTTATTTTTTTAAAAATCATCTTGAACTAGATTATTAGAAGTCAGGCATATCAGGTTTAATAACAATATATGAAACTCATGTAAATATGCTTGTTCATACATGCTAATCTTGCAACATGAACTTTACTTTTCTCTTATTCTTGCTTATAATTTTAAGTTTGAAACTACGATATGAATATATTTGTGATGGAGTCAACTATTGAATTTGTAGCTCAATTTATGTATTTTTTTCTAAAAACAAAAAAAATAAAAAGTTGGTTGTGATAGTGTAAAAATTGAAGTACCCATATATGAAAAACAAATTAATTGTAATCCAATTGTTTTTGTATAACTCCACATACAGGCCTTGAATTTTCATCCGCATAACGTATATATTGCCTAACTGACCATCAATAGTTCGATGGATATCATCATCAGTCATGGCTTCGGTAGATGCTAAACAAGGCACATAGACGAACAACTTTTGAGCACATACCATATAATACAAATTTTCTTAATGTGTAAAGGACATGAACAGGAACTTAATTTAACCTTTAAATTCTATCTTTTGACGGGGCACGAAGATCAATTCGGTGGTCAACAGATTTCTACTCGGGGAAACCAAAACGAAATCCTTCAAAAAAAGAAAAAAAGAATTCTTAATTTCATTTGAACCAAATTATTTTTTTAGTGGTCCAAATTTTGAACTAAGGGCAACCCTTACCCCTTTCTCAAGTACTTTTAATATTTAATATGTCGGATTTTAAACCTAAAATATTACATGTCCGTACACATACATCTTTAACACATGCAGGGACTCGGGGATCCACAAATTTGGTTTTTGGTGATACCCAATTGTGAGAGAGATGTAAGATCTTATATGGTTAATGGGTTTGATCATCCCATATATATAATCGTAGTTTCTTGAAGATGAGAGAGAGGGAAGTAACTTTGCGTAGAGTGGTCGATATTTAGAGTGAGAGATGATTTGCATAGTGTGGGAATGCTGGGCTATGGGGAGTCATACATTGCATTGAACGAGGAAGAGAGTTCCAATAAATTAACCAAGTGGGTGAGAGAGAGAATTTTTATAAAGAGCTGAGGGTGGTATTGATTGGATTTTTCCAGTTGGATTTGTGGGTTTGTCTCAATACAAAGACTGATCAAAGAAGCTCTAGCTACCTCAAATTTATATTTTAATATTTAGAACCAAGAAAATTAAAATAAAGAACTTATAGTGATAGTTTAATTTGGCACTCGTGTCCTATGTAGATTTTGTATTATTATAGTGTGATAATGACTTGGTTTTGAAGTGTTGGAAAATGGTGCTGAGAGTCTGACCGCTTAAAATGACCATTGCAAAAGGGGTGAGAAAGGAACTACTTGGTTGGTTTGTGCGTGTCTGAGATAGAGGGAGAGGGAGAGAGAGAGAGAGAGAGAGAGAGAGAGAGGGAAGGTGAGAAAGACTCTCGCACTTTAAGTACTTTGTATCATTCTCAAAATTCTTTCTTTTCAGCCTCTCCTCCTCCCTTCTCTTCTCTCATGTTCCCTAAAATACTTTCTTCTTTTAGGTCAAAAGCTTAAAAGAGAGAGAGAGAGCGAGAGAGAGAGAGAGTGAGTGAGTGTGAGAGAGAGCACAATTGCAAACCCTAGCTACTTATATAGGTAAACATAGATAGAGCTACATAGATTTAATGTCTTCTCTCACGCTGTCTTTATTTTGTTTTCTTCTCAAAAGTTTTGTTTTTGAAGCTTCTTTATGTTACATCATGTCTTACATGCAGGAGGTTTAACCTTTGATCTTTGAAGTGCAAGCAAGTTTAACCTTCGAGATTATTTTCAAAGAATTACGGGATCCATGAATTCTAACAACTGGCTTTCATTTCCTCTTTCTCCCACTCATCCTTCCTTGCCTGCTCATCTACATGCATCCCACCCTCATCAATTCTCTCTAGGGTTAGTCAATGATAATATGGAAAACCCATTTCAAACTCAAGGTACATCTCTTATAATTTCCTCCTTTTTTTTTTCTTCTGGGATAATTATAAATATAGAATTCCCTATTCACTTTTTTTCTGTTTGCTTCCTTTTAGAGTGGAGTCTTCTTAACGCTCATCAAGGCAACAATGAAGTGCCAAAGGTTGCAGACTTTCTTGGTGTGAGCAAATCTGAGAATCAATCAGATCTTGTAGCCTTCAATGAAATTCAAGCTAATGAATCTGACTATCTCTTTTCAAACAATAGTCTAGTACCAGTCCAAAATGCTGTTGTAGGCGCCAATAATACCTTTGAGTTTCAAGAAAATGCTAGCAATTTGCAGTCATTAACATTGTCTATGGGCAGCGCTAGTGGTAAAGGTTCTACATGTGAACCCAGTGGTGATAGTAGCACTAATACTGTTGAAGCTGCTGCACCAAGAAGAACTTTGGATACATTTGGGCAAAGAACATCCATATATCGTGGTGTAACAAGGTGGACATAATCATAGTCCTACAATGATTTTTCCTTCTTTGTTACTCTTTTCTTTCAATCCTGTGCTCATAGTTTTGGATTTTGAATTGGGTTGTTCTGCTCATATATATTTAGGCATCGATGGACAGGAAGGTATGAAGCTCATTTATGGGATAATAGTTGCAGAAGAGAAGGTCAATCTAGGAAAGGAAGACAGGGTACACAACATTCAATATCGACCTTCTAGCTAGGGTTTATAAATTTTTACTTGTATCCTAATTCCAAGGTTACTAACTTTCTTTCTTTCTTTATTTTCATGATGGCTGTCTTTGGTTCCATTCTTATTGCAGTCTATTTAGGTGAGTAAAGTTCACTTCTCTTTGATTATTTTTTGTTGAGAACTCTTACATATGTTCGTTAAGCCTATCTTCTGTTAATTATTGTCAATGGCAGGTGGCTATGACAAAGAAGAAAAGGCAGCTAGGGCTTATGATCTTGCTGCACTTAAGTACTGGGGAACATCCACCACTACCAATTTTCCAGTAAGTTTTTGATAGTTTGAAACCATGACAAGTTCATGAATGCATGCTAACTTGTTCCTTGATTTTCTTCTTGCAGATCAGCAACTACGAGAAAGAAATAGAGGAAATGAAGCACATGACCAGGCAAGAATTTGTGGCCTCCATTAGAAGGTAATTAGGATATAAATTAATAGTTATAATTTAGCTAATAGCCAAGGTACTAGCCACTGCAAATTTGCCCAGAATGATTACATTTACACCAAAAAATTGTTCTTATGCGTATGATTAAAAGTTTGGAACATCATTACTATACATAATTAATTGTTTACTTACTGATAAATTAATCACAGGAAGAGTAGTGGCTTCTCTAGGGGTGCATCCATGTATCGTGGAGTTACAAGGTACCGCATTTAACATCTCTCTCTCCCTTTCAGTACCCCCCTTCCCTCTTTCCGATCCTGATCTCTTTCATATGAATATCATTGATTAGGCATCACCAGCATGGTAGATGGCAAGCAAGGATCGGCAGAGTTGCAGGAAACAAAGATCTCTACTTGGGAACTTTTAGTAAGTTATTTTGCTCTCCATGCACAACATTCTATTACTTTCGACTTCTTAATTATGGTAAATTTACTATATTTTTTTAGTAACTTTTGAAATAAGAATTTTGTTGCATACATTTTTTTTACTAAATAAAGAAGCGAAACAAATCATGATTTTAATGTGATATGCAGGCACTGAGGAGGAGGCTGCAGAAGCTTATGACATAGCAGCAATAAAGTTTAGGGGGCTTAATGCAGTGACTAACTTTGACATGAATCGATATGATGTGAAGAGCATTCTTGAAAGCAATACTTTGCCAATTGGAGGAGGGGCAGCCAAACGGCTGAAGGAGGCTCAAGCAATTGAATCATCACGAAAAAGAGAAGAAATGATTGCTCTTGGCTCAAGTTTTCCATATGGATCAACTTCAAGCTCTAGCAGGCTACAAGCTTACCCGCTAATGCAGACACCATTTGAGCAACCTCAACCTTTACTTACTCTACAAAATCAAGACATTTCTCAGTACACTCAGGATTCCTCATTCCACCAAAATTTCCTTCAAACACAACTTCATTTGCACCAGCAATCTACAGCGTCTAATTTCCTGCATAACCAATCAAGCCAAAACCCTCAGTATTACAACAGTTATATCCAAAACAATCCAGCTTTACTTCATGGATTGTGGAACATGGGTTCTTCATCATCTGTAATGGAGAATAATGGCAATTCTAGTGGGAGCTATAGTGCTGGAGGTTATCTGGGAAATGGGCTGGGAATGGCTTCCAATTCAACAGGGTCTAATGCAGTAGGATCAGCTGAGGAACTTGCACTTGTCAAAGTTGATTATGATATGCCTTCTAGTGGCTATGGTAGCTGGTCTGGGGACTCAGTCCAGGGATCCAATCCAGGTGTTTTCACAATGTGGAATGAGTGATCAGATCTTGGAAATGGAACCAAAAATGTCTATGATCAAGAGATACATGGAGGTAAAAGGACCATGCATGCATGCATGATGGGGACTTCATATTTACTATGCTTTCTTTATGTTTCATAAAGCCCTAGGAGTTGATTTTTAAAGAAAAACCCTAAAGAGGCACGTAGCTAGCTAGCTAGGGCCTTCTTTGATAAGTTGAAAGCCTTCTTTTAATTTTGTTAATGGTATAACTGCTCTTTTTTAGGAAATGTAGCTACGGTTTTAACCGGAGATGATGAACTGACTTGACCCTAAATAAGATTTATAGGGTTTATACTTTCCATGTCAGTTGTTTATGGGTCTAATACATGTGACCCAAATTTTGTACTGTGCTAAATATCCACCTTAAATTCTTACCATATCTATGAGTCTTCCGGTTCAATGGTTGCTGTAGTTTGTTTATATATATCTTTAATTACCAACATTGTGGGATATTACTCCTTAGGTAACACAAAAATTCTTGTTTTTCCTTTTTCCTGTCTCAAAATCCATATATTTTCATTTTCAAAGTACAAGCCCAATGATGTTAGTTTCGCATTATTAGTGTGTGTGTGTGTTTGTGTAAATGTCTGAAATTTGACCTGTTTTTCTAACAAAAAATAAAATCTGTTAATGCGTTTGAATAGCCCAATATTCCTCCTTTTGTGAGACGCAAAAATTATATAACTCAAAGCATTTAGTGATTATTTATTAAAAGAAAAGACGATGATAATTAGAACAAAGAAGACATGTCAAGATATAAATTCGTTCTAAATAGATTTATTTTTATGTTTTTATATTTTTTTAATTAAACATTTTTTTCCTTATGTATATATCTCCTCCTTTTTTTTAATCTTCAAACGCTAACAAAACAGAAGATAGGTATTTGTGACTGCATTCTCTCTTCTAAGAGATAAATCGTAAGCCAACTTAAGAAGTCATTGCAATTCAAATATTCTTAAAAAAAAATTCTCGATTGAGATTTAAGATTTGATTCATTCATACTTCTATTACCAATTCTTATCAAGAATAAACAAAGAAAAAAAGTGGTGAGCGATATGTGCATTCGTACGTCAACTAGGATATGAAATGGGCATCATACATATCCACTGAGGTGGGAAAGATATATTTATATCATAGCAATATTGCTGTTTAATTTGCAGTTTTATTATAAAATCATATAATTTTATAAGTCAATATATATTAAATATATAAAATTAAAGTAAAAACTTAAAAATTAGTAAAATTATACTTGACTCATGTAAAATTAGTATATATCAAATATATAAAATCAAATTAAAAACTTGAAAATTAGTAAAATTATAACTGACCCGTGTAAAATCAGTTAAATCAGTAAACTCGGTCTGATTTTATGAGTTTACTAAATTTATAATATCGGTTTAAGATAATTTTTTGATATGGTATTAAGGATGACTAAACGGTCACGAATTTAAATCTTACTATTTACAGTTATTTGATAAAAATTAAATATAAGGTAATGTGAACCTGTATAAGTTTTAAGATCAAAAAGCTTTCATTAGAAGAAATATATTAAAAAATAATATAAATTATATTTTAAAACCTTAACTAATAATTTAAACTTTTAGATTGAATAATTATTTTTAACTTGGATTTCTTCTGACACATTAGACATTGTTTAAAGATTTATTTTATTAATGGATTTATATTAGTTAATTATTAATTTAAGTTTATTACCTTGCAACCCAAAGCAAATCCATTACAACTTGTTATGATTGAACAATCAAGTTTTTACCATGTTCTTATGTATTTATTGCCATTCGGTGATTCCCTTGTATATTGGAAAGTTTTGTTCAAAGACATGTTATTTATCAATGTCATTAATTTCTTAATTCATATTATTTATCTCTTTCATTTTATTTAGATCACTCATTAATTATAATGATATATGCTTTCTTTATCAATTTTTAAAATAATATAATTTCTTAACTAGAATTTTCAATATATAATTAACTAAAAAAATTACTTATAATTTTATGATTTTATAATTCAAGTTTATATTGTATTTTTCATATCATATCTGAAAAGTATTTTTAATAACCTTAATCATAGCTACAAAGTATCTAAATGAAGAAAGAGTTGATATAGATAGGGTGACATTTTTCAAGAAAAAAATCACATTTCTAGGTTGCATAAGTTAATTTTCCAATTAACTTTTTCTTCATTTAAACTATTTTTTTATCATTTTACTGTTAAATTTAATCAACTCATTGATACTTCTTTTTTTCATTTTTTTTCTATCATCATCAATATTATCTACAATATAATGGATGTTATGTTAACAAGAATATTTTATTCTCAAAATCTCAAAATAAAATAAAAAATCACTACAAGAATATTAAACATCATCAATATGATATTTATGGTTTTGTTTCATTTCATATAGTAATTGAAATGATTAGTTCTTGGATTTTCTTTGAGATGGATGCGATTTGAGGGGATAAAAGAAATAGCTTATTTTCCCTTTTTGTTTTGATGATTTGTTGTTATTTACATCCATGGCATGGTAGTACCCAGTAATCGTTTCAATCCCATAAGCTACTGCAAGTGCTTCGGACGAATTAATTATTGCGCTGGAAAGAACCATCACTGTTGCTTTCGTGGATTTCTTGTTTGTGTAAGCCAATATGATTAAACATCGTAAGCAGTGATTCACGTTTGTAAGCAATTCTTGTTGAAGAGATGTTCATCGTTCTACGATCTCCTTCATGGCGTTCTTTGATCTTTTGGTTAATCGTTATCCTGGTAAACAAGCTATATCTTAATTATGCTTTGTTCTTGATAAGCAAAGAGAAGTTAGGATTAAATTTTGCATTGATCTTGGAAATTTAGAACTCGAAGTCTAAGGTTGATTTTTAATTGAATTAAATAAGATATTAATTTAATAAAACATAATTGATTTAGATGAGTTTTTAATGATTTAGTTGACTAGATAAAAAATAAAAAATAAAGAAACAAAAATATAGCTTTTTAATAAAAATTATTGATTTGGGTTGGCCGGAAACAGGGTAGAAGAGCTGCTGGGAACAGGGCATTCAGAAGGTGCTGGTAAACAGGGCAACCAGAGGGCGTTTCCGGCTGAAATTGAACTGGAAGAAAGAAGAACAATCATACAAGTAGGAGGAGAAGAGAAACCCAGAAGTAAGAGGCATCCTAAGCGGAAGAAACAACCCTAAAATCTGCCACCCAGCCAGCCAGGCTTTAATTCCTGAGTTAGTCTACATGAAATAGTCAAAGGGGTATGAACACTAATTCTAAGTATCAAGTAAAGGAAAAAAAAAGAGAGAGCAAGAAATAAAATATTAAACATCTTTCAGAAACTTTTCTAAACCCATCTTTCTCGTGCTTTCATTGATAGAACCAAGCGTGGCATCCCATAAGAAGCGAATTCAAGCTCACATATAAACTCAGTTTGGATTTGCAAGTAGGTTTTCAAGAGAACAAAGAATGAATCGCATGAAGAAGATGCTTATGAAGCTTCTAAATCAGGATAACAAAAAGCTCTGATCCACTTCTTTAGTCAGCAGCGATTCTGTCTCAAAATCAGGATCGGTGGAAGAAGACAGACCCGAAAAGTGGTAAGAAAGATTATTCCACTATAATTTTGGAGCAAAAGAAGTCTCCCAATCATCTTGTTGTTGACAAGCCATCAAAGATGATAACTTTGTGGTAGCTATGCATCCTACTACCATGGAAAAGCTTTAGTTTTTTGGTGATGGCCCTGCGCTAATTAAGACAGACAAGAAGCCAGCCTGAAAAAAGCCAGCTAGTTCTATTCGAAATAGGGAGTGTTTGTTTTTATGATTGAACCGTTTTTTTTTAATTATTTTTTTTCCAGAAAATGCATCAATTAATGTCAAAAACTAAAAAAAATTATTTTCAATTGAAAACATCTTCCATCTCATTACCAAACACACAAACGACAAGGTCTTTCTTGGAAGACGAGACAGGTGGATTGCCTAGCGGTAATCATCTACAGATGAAAAGTGTGAGCATGTCTTTATGAATAGAGAGTTCACCCGCAAGAAACGTGTAGTGAAAGATACAGAATCCAAAAAGGCTGCTGAAAATTTTGTGCCCATGAAGTCTGATTCTACAAGCAAGAAAAAGCGTATTCCCATGCAAGAGGTAGTCCAGTCTGATCCGTTGCGTTTTTTTCAGAGGAGCCATCACGTCTTCCAGGCTTCTTAGTGCTATCAAAGAAGTGAACCCTTTAATTCCCGGGATGTTTAGGGGCAGTACTGCTACAGTTTTTGCTTATGGGGCTCATGGCAGTGAAAAGACCTACACTATGCTGGGGACCAACTGGCTGCCAAGGCTAATGCCACTGGCCTTGTCCACTATCCTATCTAAATGTCAGAGAACAGGAAGGAAGACATCAAAGCTAAAGATGGGTTGTTGTGTAATACTCATACAAAAAAGCAAAACCATGTCAGATCCTATCAAGGTGGATGGTTCAGCAATAGTCGTTGGCTGCCGGAAGGGTAGATCCAATTTGAGTATGATGGTCGCAACAGATGATTGCCAAGAATTGCTAGAAAGGCTTTCAGTTCGCATGGAAACCAAAAGAAAAACCTCTTCAGTTCAAGAAAAAAGTTCAACGTTGATGAATCTATACTTCTCAGAAGTCGACCATGGGGGCAAGGATCGTCTTGAAGGAGTAGGGTTTGATGATAACTAGGGATTTCCAGCTGACAGCAAGTCCAATTTAAAGTTAGAAACAGAAGTTGACAGGATCAGAATTCCTGACTTGAGTTCTGAGTTCTAATTTGTTACAATTTTTATTATTTATTTTTTAGCAAGTAGAAGAGGATATAAGACTACATAAATATTCAATCAAGAATTAAACAAGAAAATATCAAGCACTTTCCAGAATTTCTTAAACCTTTCTCTTTCTGAGTTTTCATCAGACCCAGAGAACAAGTATACTTAATCCCATATCCTTGATGTTGATACTTTAACAATTGCTTGTTGCAAAAAATAGCTGTTCCTCTTCATGTGTTCAACAACAAGATCTGTTTTTTCTTCATGTTGTGATTTGCATATTCTCTCCATATGTCCAATCTGACAACATTTTCAGCATTTGACATTTAGTCTCCACCAGCACTTTCTTTGCTGGTGATTTGTTTTTTAATAGTATGTACATGGTGGATATGAATCCACCTTGTTTTTGTTATTTTTAGTCTTTTTTTTCTTGTTGTTGAATCTCGTCTTTGTCTCCTCTTGAGTTTTGTGCCCTTGCTAGAAAAACCCCCAGAACAGATTCCTCTTGCTTCATCAATATTCTCTGCTCTTGCGCCTGTAATGCATTTACCAATTCTTCAGTGATATACTGGATAAATCTTTTGACTCTTCTGATGAAGAAATCTTAGACTTATATTTTTCAGGCACGGTTACCATTATTTTTTGCACAATTCGTTCATCAGGAAAATCCTTTCCAAGTAACATAACAGTCTTTGATGCATTTTATCTCCTTCATTTTCTGCATTTCACATTATCTGATTAAGTTGAGTACCTGTTTATTTTTTGTTCTATCATTTCCCTGGTATTCCTTCTTAAGATAGTCTCAAATACCCTTCGCAGACTTCAGATTCATGATTTGATTCTTGTAAATATTTTGCTTGATACAGCAGCATACAAGAAGGCTTTAGCTTTGGACTTCCTTGTCTTCTTTCCCTTGTGTGTTTTTAGTTGAGCTATCATTGGATTTGCAGGTGGTTCCGGGATGACATAGTTTTCTTCTACACCATCCCAAAGATCTAATGCTTCTTCAAGATGGACTGTCATTCTAATAGCCCAGGCTTCATAGTTATCACCATAAAAAATTGGTGGTGAAACATGTGAAATGATTGGTTCAGTTTCCATTGTTTTAATGTTTTTGGTTTTGTATTTGTGGGGTTTGTTTTGTGTCTTTAGACACTCTCAGCTCACAAGTCCCTCAAGAAAAGTTCGCTCTGATACCCAATTTGTTGATGACTATGAACAGATAGAGCTGAACAAACGGAAGGAAAAGAAAGACAAGTTGTGTGAAAGATAATTTTATTCATTGCGTAACTCTCTTAAATAGAGTTTGTCAACAATCAAATCTGCTGATGACATAGCAGACTTGTAATACAAAACCAAGAGAATAAAAATAGAATTTTATTCATAAAGAATTGGTCTTCAGGTAGAAATGTCCCAGCTGATCTTCTCCTGGCAACACTCCTGATCTTCTGCAGCTTTTAAGATCAATATCAATTAGGTTGGATTTAATAGAATATAGATTCTCTCTTCCACTGTGGAGTTGATTTAGCTAAATTATATCCAAAAGCTTCAAGTTCTTGTTCACTTCTGCAATCACGCTTTTGGTGGAAAAACAAAATGGCCTTGGCATGTCTTTGAGTTCATTTCCGTGCAAACCAGAGCATGCTATTCTTACTAAAGTATTAAACTCAATGCTTGAGCAACCTGCATCCTGCTGCTATAGAATCTTTCACCTCCATTCCTGGGACCTATGCAGAAGATGGTCCGCTTGATAACGAAGTAACATACAAATCTAGTAGGATAATGTTAATCTTTTCCAAATATTCTTCGTAAAAAAATGGGATCCACTCATTCAAAAATCCACCCCTCATTTTCTAAGTGGTTAAACTTGATGTCCAGAAGGTTAGCTCAAGAAATTTAGAACACAGATTTTGATCTAATTCGAGTTTCTAATTAAATTAAATAAAATACTGACCTATAAAACATAGTTAATCTAAACTAGTTTTATTTTCAACAAGTTCCAATTACTAGCAAGACCTGTCGAGTATTGAAGGAAACACAGCCCCCAATAAGAAATGCCGTTTTCATGGCTTGATAACCTTTCTCATATTGGCATATCATTGCCCATGAAGATAACCAGCCTCCAAAGAAGATGTAATAAAATTTAGGTACAGCATCTGCAAATCTGAAATTAGATACCAGTAGCAGCCACACCATAAATGGGATTCAGGAACGCTAGTAATGCCACGAAAGCCATAATTAAAATTTACAAAGGTACACACGAGCGTCCATGGATGTTTTATGATACTGCTAGAGAGAAATGCCATATGAAACAGGATGACACATTACAAACTTGACCATGACAAAGTCCTTCAAACCAGAGCATAGATTAAGACTTAAAACATTGGGGCCAACATACAAACTCTCGGCAATCATAAGATATGGAGTTTTCATACTGCAGAGATGTCCTAAACTGCCTTGCTTCTCCCCATAGACGACAATTAAAAAAGGGCACCTCATATGACACTCGGCCAACTCAGAAGCCCCAAAGATAAAATGTGCATCATATTTCAGAACATGAAACTTCATCCCATCAGATCTTCAGATTTTATCAAGCTTCTCTGCCTTGACAACAGGGTTGGCTTTTGCTATTGCTTCACGGGCAGCAGTACGGTAATCAAATGGGCAGTCATGTTTGTCTGAGTAGCGATGAGATGCACAAAAGAGGTCACCACATCGACACTTAAACCCTGTTAAACCAACTCTTTTCTTGCAAGAGGTGCACCGGCTTGGCCCCTCCTTCGGCTTTGCCTCAACTCTCTCCCCTGAAACTGAAGCACAGGATGGCTGCACAGTGATGGTCTTAGTCTCCACTGCATTGATTTGGACATTAATGGTGTCAGCAATAACAGGTTCATTCACATTGCTGCTTGACGATCCATTCACAATACTTCCAATTGATGATGCAGCAAGCTTAGTCTGCTCCTGTTTTAACAGCATATACTTGTGGCAATTTGAACACATATTCATAGTAGCTGCACTTCCAAAGAAGCCACAATTGTTAATGCACAAAATAGGACGTTCTGGAGGAGCTTGGCATCCTGTCTCATCACGGTCCATTTTTTGCTTCTCCTGAATCGCACCAGAATATCAATACAAGCAAGAGAAGGTGAATATTAGAAAGGATTTCAATTTATCATAACAGTGGTTAAGAATGCATATTCAAGCACCAGGTAAATGCAAAAGAAAAGTTATCCATACAACAATGTGCCCAGTCAAACGTATTATAACCTCACCAGAACAAAAGCTCTGACAGTAATTTCAAAAAAACAAAAAAGTTGTTTACCCAAAACAAAATTTCAAAAGAGTTCCAAAAAAAGAGTCAGCCAACTGGAAAGAGCACAAAATTTCAAAGATAGCCTTTGCTTTCACAATGGAACATACCAAAAACAAATCCTTCTTTAAAACTAGTTTTCAAACTAAGGATGGTCCCACATGCCTAAAGACCAATGGCCAAAGCCAAGTATGACAGTCTACTTCTATAATGCAAGACCATTCTCCAACTAAAACAACTATGATTCAAAACTAAAGATATTTAACCATCAAAATAAAATGAAAGTGAACAATTCAAAGTCAATATAAGATCCACCCTCATAAAAACTTCTCGACATACTGTAAAAAATATCAAAAAGTACTAAATGATAATTCATAATCTAATATTTTATTACCTTTAAGCTTTTGATGGATATTAAGCAGCATCAGCTAAGCAATACCAAATAGCATGCACATAGACAGGGGCAAATTTGACATTTCATAATTTGAATCATTCCTTCTCAGTATGCCTTTAGATTCCTTGAAAACAAGAGTTTCATGTATAACCACCCACCCACCTCAAAAAACCAGGATTCTTGAGAGCAAAATACAAGGAACCACGTGCCTTCTGTGAACCTTAGGCAGGTTTTAACTTGCACAGTTGTATATTAAGCTGCTTTGATGAAGTAATGAGGAAACACGCAAGATTTATATGATGAGGCTTGGAAGACAATAGGAGAGGAGAAAGAAAGAATAAGAAAGGAAAAGTTGAGGACATAAGAAAGGATCGGAAAATTTGAGGATACAAGCAGTATAGAAACATCAAGGGAACTAAGTCATTTAATATGATGGAAAAAGAATCTGGAAACAAGAAATTATGAAGCAAGTGCTAACCTTTGATGATCATTGTAATATCTACAAGGTCTCACAATTCATGTGGTATCGACATAGAGCTACATCTTTCAATTCAGAAAGATAGTCAAACAGGGAGAGCTATATACTTCAATGTTCAAAGAGCTAGATAAAAAGAAGGGAACATTCCAGAGGATATTAAGACCTTATAAGCTGAGATAAAAGTCAATTTTGGTTTATCTAGAATGAAGATCAGAACATCTTGTCATGGCAGACAAGATCAGGTAATGGTGGAGAAGGCAGTTTAGCAAGGAGTTTACTGAAGACATCTTGTAATCTAACCGGCCCATGAGAGGAGACAAAAATGTCAGCTATACAAGTGGGATTTGGACAGCATATATAAAGATATTTCTAAAGAAGACCACAGGATGTGAAATACAAATAAAAGTTTGAGTATTTGGGGGAGGTGGAATTGTAATTGGTGTTGTTGAACAAACCATTCTAGAAGATACTAAAGAAGAAAAAGATGCCCGATGATCAGAGTACCATGTATAAGGATAGTGGAATTGAAGAAAGAGAAGAGGGATCTATGTTTCTATCCCAATTAAGAATGAATCTTATTGAGGTAAATCAAGCTCATAGATATAGCTTCATGGTGATTCTATGTTTAGCCTGATTTCACAAATCACAATCATTATAAGGAAGTAAACTCGTTCTTTCATGTTTACCTCTATATGCACACAAAAAAATAATTTATTTTGTCTCACACTCATGCCTGAAAGTATCTTTTTAGAGATAGATTATACCACTCTTCTTCACATTCTTTCATGTTTACCTCTATATGCACACAAAACCAGTTGATGGTTGAACTGAAGACAACTCAACCAACTGGAAATGAATCTCAAAAAATTTCATTACATAAGTAGACATAGTAAAATTGAATAACAAAAACCATCAAAAGTCAACAAGATACATATCACAAGCGACCAAACAGCAACCAAGACCTTAACATTCATGTTCTTTAAACAAATCCTCAACCACACCAATAGTAACAACCATAACTAAAAACAAAAAACCAGATCAAAATAGCAAAACTAGAAACCAAAAGCACAATCCCAGACCCCCTCCCCCCAATAACATCTCTTTGTTTTCCCTTTTGAACATTAAAACCTGACAAAGACCTTAAATTTTTTATCTTTTTCCTTCATCATGCCAAAACCAAACCAGAACCCATAAAAACACTCATGTCCATAATCCTACAATTGTAAAATAAATAAATAAATAAATAAATCAAAAGCTACCAGCAACAAATATGTGCATATACATGCTCATAAACACCTCACGTGCATGATGTCTGCATATCAGGTATAGAGACTAACCTGGTTAAACAATAAATGGTTCCTTTTGAGCCGATCTTAGCTCAAAACTGCATAAAAAATCCCTGCTTTTATCAAATGAAACCAAACAAACAAATAAATAAAAAGGCAAGAAATCCATTAAAACACTAAAAACAGAGAAAAAAATCATAACCTTGTAAGAAATGGACCAGATCACCCAGACGAGAGAGAGAGAGGGGATGGGGGGGTAGCCAAGCCAGTCAGAGAAGAGGGGGAGAGAGACAGACAGAGAGAGTTTTTTGATTGAGTTTTCTCTTCCTCTTTTGAGATTTTCTTTTTATTTTTATAATTTTGATGGTCTCCTACTCAATAATTTCTCTTTGATTTTGAAAGGGTAAAACTATATTTCAGTCCCTAAAGAATCATTTAATTATTTCAATTTGATTTATATAATTTGAGATTGTTTTATTTTCGATCCCATATTCTGAGTAATTACTATATTTTAAAGAAAGAAATCATATGAAGTAAAATTTATTGGAAATGGAAATAAAGAAGAAAAACATAAAAGGAAACTAAGTTAATGACATTGTCTCATATTATATCTTAGTAAATCTCTTTGGATTCCACACTAATTAAAATAACTATATTTATCTCAACAAATATTTAATTTATATAACATTTATATCAATTCATTCATGAAATATATTATGACTCTCACATTAAATGTTTTCAAAAATTCAGCATGGTCTTGCATTAAATAGCAAATAGCATTTAATTATGAAGAGATTTTTGGAGTTTTTGGATTTTTTTAAAATAAATAATCATTTTACATTAAAATAATATCAAAGACCCCATTAATTTTAAAAAATATAATCTCATGTGGTGTGTAAAAATATATTTTTCTATTAAATTCCTAATAATTATTGGTAGTTACAAGTAATATAAATTTTTCTGAATATTAAAAAAGATATGAAAGTTATCTAATAAATAAATAAATAAGAGATAAAGAAGGTTTGAAATAAGGAGACTTAAATAATTTTCTTTTTGAGACATCTATGATGCCGGATTAGTAGAAACTTTATTTAAAAAAGAAAAATTATAAACTATATAGATTGACATGAAATAATTATAAATATATAAGGACTAAAATGTAATTTACTCTTTAAAATACCAAAAACAAATAAATAAATAAAAAGATTTCTCTTTCTGCCAGCCAGCCGGGCCATCTTTATTGATGGGGGTATACGTGTCGGCATTCTACTGGATGAGCGTGTACCTTTTTATATTTCCTTTCTTGTCCTCGTGATGCTAGCTAGTTAACGGCTTTTGCCATCTTAGAAACGAGACATGTTAAGTTCACCTGCCTGTTGCTTTACAGGGCAGGAATGTGCTGACGTGCCACCTTGGATGCTCAGACGACATGACATGCTTGAAAATGACATGTCGTTGCTGTGGTGTCACCTAATCCATCCATAATGTGACATTCCATATTCCCATGGTAAAAAAATCACCAGCTTTGCCATTTTCTGAAGATACTTTTTATGCCATTCCTAAACTCATATTCATATTGGGAGTGGTGCATTAACGATAAAAATATTCAATTAAAATCTAAAATAATTAATTCATACTATTATTATCAATTTATTTATCTGAAATTAGGTTTCAAGATTTATGTATTTACTGTTATTAATCGATAATGTTTTCATATATGTTATATACTATAAATTAATACTACTAAACTTGATCAGTTTAAAAAATTAATCTATGGTTTAATTAATTCAAGATTTTGTTGCAGTTAAATTTTAAATAATTAAATAAAAGTTAATTCAATCAAATTTGAGTGATTTAATAGATAAATCCTTAATTTATTAACCCCATCAAAATCTAAATTATTTTTTTGAAAAATAATTTTTTCAAAACAACAATATTTTAACTCAAAAAAATTAAGAAAATTAAAATAACAGAGTAACATGAGTCAATTCATGCAATGATTATCCAAGTCATGTATTAAGTTATGTATTAGGTCTGGTTTAATAATTTTATAACGGAAAATTAGGTGAGTGTTTATGCAATATTAATTGATAGTTGGTAAAAGTAGGATTTGTTTTTCTTTATTAAGCAATGGGCATGAAAGGGTGAATGGGTCAGTAACAACATGTGCGCAACCATAACAAGTTAGCTTGATATATTCATTGACCTTATGTTTATTATTATTATTATTATTATCATTATTATTTGAGAAAATAAATATTGCATAACTTATTGAAATTTGACTAAATTAACCCTTACATGCGTCTAAAGCGGAAAAGCTTCCTTTACTTTCAACCTTCCACATTTGGGTTGAAGACAATATTTCAAGGCTATCAGTCTAATGCGAAAGCTTTATCCAATTTTTTAATTTATGCAATTTTTTTAATCTTTTTTTATTTATTTTTGGGGATAGATACTGAAAGCGGAAGGATAAACACAAGCAAAGGTGGCCCAGCAACACTTTACCAGCAGGCTACACAAGCAAAGCTGATTTTCGAAGGCATGAGGGTTTTCCTAATCATGAGTGCTTTTTGCTGGTGGCTTCCAAAGGAGCGCACGGCGGCGGATGTTTGAGATGCACGCGGACCTCTTGTCATGGCCGCAATCATGCTTCATCAAAGAGTAAACCAGGCTGCTTCTTAACTCCGTTGCCGACAATGCTTGGATTTACCATAGTTCTTTTATTTAATATTACAGAAAAAGCTCTTGATTAGTTAAATAATTTCTATTTTTATACTACACACACACACACAATTGTATTTTAAAATTTTGGATTTGCAGAGGTTAAATAATTTATTTCTTAATCATGAAAACTTGTTTTTTTTTAATCCTACCTATAAAAATCTAGCTAATAATAATTGTAACCAATACATATGTTTTTTTTTAAATCATGATTAAAATTATTTAAAAATAAATAAATTTTAACTGCAGTCATAAAATCTATCATGATCCTAAATAAACACTCTTGCTCTTCTTCAATGGGGGCAATGGGTGTTAGGTGCGCGTGTGAGAGATCCTGAGGTATTTCCTTTCCCTGGTTTTTCATGCTTCTCTTCCTTTCATGATCCCAATGGAGTTTTTAATGGAAGTAGATTAAACATTCATCAACTAAAACTTAATTGATCCCAATAAATTTTTAATGACTTGGATGAATTAAGTTAGATTAACATGAAAAATATTAAAAGATAATATAATGTTATTGTTAAAAATATTAAAAGATAATATAATGTTATTTTTAGTAAAATATAATAATTGAGATAACTCCACGGGTTAATTTAATTACCTCACTAATTTTCTAAGTCAATCACGTGTTACTCAATTACTATTTTTTTATTAATATAAATATTTAAATTGATTTATATGTATTTTAATTAATTATATAAATTTTAAAATTAGAAATTATGTAAATCTTAAATGAATATGAGATTTATAAAAATTTTAAGAAGTAGTTCAATAATACTTGTTTTATTGCTATTGTTTTTTAAGAAGTTTAATTATCTATACCAGTTCAATAATACTTGTTTTATTGCTATTGAAATCTTACTTATGAAACCAATCGTGGATTTTGAACTTAAATTAAGTTAAATTTTATAAAAAAAATATAAAAATTTAAGATGTAATTCTATTTTTTTAATTTTCTCTAAAAATTTAATTACGAGTTTACCCGCGCTCCCTATAAACCAAACTTTATAGTGATGGTTACCGAATCAGATTAAATGAAGAATGATGAAAATGAAATTACACTGATAGCATACACCAAGAAATTATTATAAAAACTCAAAACACAAAGTCCATTTTTTTATATATTTCAGCAGATTGATTGGCCATTAATTCATATCCTTTTTAACGGGAAGAAATCCTGGAGGTGTGGCGTGCCAATCCAAGCATGGGTACAGAGAGCTATGGCCCTACCACATGGATGAAGAATTAACAACTTTGAATTGATATCAAAATGCATGGGTACAAGAGAGATTTTTCAGCCCATTAAGAGCTCCAAAACAGTGTAGATAATGCAGCCATGGAGGGACGAAAAAACAACAGCCAAGGCATCCTGCTGTAGCCCAGATAAGAAGAACAAACTTGGACAAACCAAAAAAATGCCCCCTAAATTTTGGATCAGTAACAATTTTATCCTCCAACAATTTTTTGTGTCCATCTTGATTCCTCAATTAGAACTTCCGGTAGAGTACTTATGATAACATTTCTCACAAAACAAACTTCTTTTTCAAGAGAAAAAAGTAAGATTTAAAAGGCAGCCATAATCAAATGCTTATGAAAAGGGTTAGTTGAAAATATATTAAGATATAAAATTATAGTAATTAAACTTGGAGTTATAAATTAGATAAATTAACTCGAGTGAATCAAGACAATTTTATTTTAATTTTTTAAAGTTAAAATGATATCATTGTTTTAAAAAATTTATAAAAAAATCTAATTTTTTATTAGATTTTAATCACGTCAAATATTATATTTGACTCGTTAGGTTAACTAGATTAGCTCTAAGTTGATTTTTCTTGAAGAACTAACCTTGATGAAAGTGTGATCAGTCAAGTCCCAAGCTAACCTGATAAGCATAGCTAGAGTGGACGAGTTGAGTTTAATAATTATGTGTGAAAGTGATATAGAAATCTGTTGAGGCTATCTATGTACTCAAGACACATTTTTAAGTTTGTCAAAAGATGTTTGATTTATAGAATAAACCTTTAGTTAGAGGATAGTGACCCCCCAACCACTCATGGCAGTAATGATATGCTGGGAGTCCCAAAATGCAAGTAAGGCTATGCTGCTATGCTTTCTTTTCTATTTCAAAACTGTGGTTGGCATACCTTGTCACGGGAGGAAACTAAACTTTTGCCTCAAATTTGGTCCTACTTTTGAATTTAAAATGAACATTCAACGTGTTCAGTTTCTTTCCTTACACATTTTTCTTGAGCTCAGATGGCAAGTCAGGATTCTGTTTTGAAGGGTTTTCTTTTTTTTATTTTTACTCTTTATGGGGTAATTCTTGAGCAGTTCTGTGTGGTGTAAATGCAGAATTTATAGCACTCTGTCTTCATGGTTGTGGCATGATTCCTGTTTGTGATCTCTGAACCACACAGCTTATACCGTGACATTGTCCTCTGCAAACAGTTAATGTTTCTGTTGTGGTCTTGAATTCAGTTTAATGGTGCTTGTAGCCATTTAATGTTCTGGCTTGCTTGACATGTAGCAGTCAATGAGGAGCACAGGCTGGAGAGGCTAGTGAATAAGTGGTTATATAGCTTAAGGTTGTGTTACTTTGCTCAGCATTGATGTTAGTCATGGAGACTAAGAACAAAGAAATGGTATCAAAGATGGATGATTATGGTGTTATAGAGCAAATTGGAAGAGGAATTTTTGGAGCTGCATTTCTTGTTCTTCATAAATTTGAGAATAAAAGGTATGGAGTTTCTCTGCCAAATCTTCCTTGCAGTTAAATTTCCTCAGGTATGATTGTTTCTGTTCGCGCTTCAAAAAGAGGGGTCAGTAGAAGAGAACTGCCCCTGCAAGTTAAGGAAAGGGGTAGCCTGATAGGCTCAATTTGAATCCTGTCTTGCTCCACAAAGAAACAGAAATAAAAAGGAGAGAAGAAGAAGATACTTGGGAAGGATACAAGGGACTAAAATTGATCATTGTTTACTTAATATTATGCAACTTTTCTGTGAAAACTGAAGAGCTGGATGTTACTGTGGATGCCTTGCGAGGGTTAGTTAATGCCAAATGAAGTTCTTAGCTCTGCCCTTTGAGAGATAATTGAAAGGATCAGTCACTTGTTTATTAAGTGTGATTAGGCCCACATATTTCATGTATTTCCTCCTGCTCTAATTGTTACAGAATAAATATGCTTTTCCGTACAAAGCTGTTTTCAGAAATCTGACATGACATATGATCCAGCTTAGCCAAGTTATCTTGGAAGATTTACTGTCGGAAAATTATTGTCGGAAAAACTAATATGTGGATCAAAATCTATTTTCATATGAAATGTCTCATGCATCTTCAATCATTAGTCTAAGCATGAACACATATTATCTAAACATGAATCATAATCAATATTCACATACTGAATGTATCTGAATTGCAGCGTCCGACACTTCTCAGAGCATGGAGAAGGTTTTGGTTTTCCTTCTTGAATGCCAAATTCCTTAGAAAAGTTTACAAACACTTTTATTCTCTCTTCTTCTCAAGTTATCGAATTCTCGGAATCCTTTGAATTATGTAAATAGTATTTGGTTACTATCTCGAAAAAAAGAAAAGAAGACAGAGATAGTGGGGACAAAGAGACATAATTTATTTTATCTATCTATCTCTGTCCCTCCGATTACATATATTTTTATCCCTTTTGTATATGTGTTTTCTATATTGGAACACTAACCAAATGTAACTCTAATGTTCAGTTTGTGTTCAAGATAACCTCCCTCCCCACTTTTCCATTACATGGGATCATGATCCATGTTGACCCATCATGGGTGACATGGATCCATAATCCATTTCCTTCATTAACTATGTTTGGTTACAGTACACTGTTAAATAAAATCTACCTGTATTTTGTAGGTATGTATTGAAGAAGATTCGTTTGGCTAAACAAACAGAAAAATTCAAGCAAACAGCATATCAAGAGGTTATCATCAGCCTCCAGAAAACTGCTCAATTCAGCATTTATTCAACTCTGCTATCTTCTCATGCATTGCACTGAGGAATATAACTTAGATAATGATGGTATATGATGCAGATGAATTTGATATCGAAGCTGAATAATCCCTATATTGTGGAGTACAAAGATTCATGGGTGGAAAAGGTACCCATTTAGCAATCTGCTATTGTTGACACTGGTTTTACCTCACAATTGAGGGGGAAACAGAAGGAAAATTTATTGAGCAAATCATCTCTCCCAAGTACCAAAAACAGTATCATCACTCCCTGCCTATGTTTTACAGGAATCCTATGTATGCATCGTGACAGGTTACTGTGCGGGAGGAGACATGTAAGTTACTTCAGTATAAAAATTTGAGTTCAATCTTCAAATGGCATGTAAGATCCTAGATATTTCATAGCACGTACTAAAACAAACACTGCCAATAGGGTTTTGCTAGATGGGGTTGCGACTGCGTGGTTGCACAGATCCCCACCATCTGCGCACAGTGTGGACGACAGAGATCCATGCAGTAGTAGCTACTGCCTTGCAATGCATGTTGATTTTTATTCAACGCTTGAAAAAGACTCAATTTTGTGAATTTCCGACTCATGGAAACCTATATCCTTACCTTCTATGCTTAACCTGATACTGTTGCTACAGGGCTCAGATGATAAAGAAAGCTAGAGGGACGTATCTCCCTGAAGAGGTAAAGAACATGTGGAATATCTACAAGAAACTAAAGTCCTTGGTGACAATTTTCTTTCTCATGTTAGTTTTGCATCTAATGCAAATTATTTTCCAACTCCACTCCAGAAACTCTGCAAATGGCTGACACAGTTGTTGCTTGCTGTGGACTACCTCCACTCCAATCGTGTCCTTCACAGAGATTTAAAAGTATGTTTCGGTAGCAATTTTCATTTGAAAAAACTTGTTCATAACATCATTCTGATATGAATCCACTCTCCAATGCCAGTGCTCTAACATATTCCTTACGAAAGATGGCAACATCCAGCTAGGTCAGGATGCAAATACACAGAACTCTATAACATTTTATTTGTTTCAATTGCACAGAAACTGTATTATCTCACAGTACATGTCCAGGTGACTTTGGACTTGCAAAATTGTTGAACAAGGAGGATCTTGCATCCACGGTAATGGTTCAATTATCGATCTGCTCCGATTGTGCCAAGCTCCTATGTATTGCTAATTCTGCCATTGGTGGCATAACCAAGGGGATCATTTGTTTATCTGAACTTTCCTAGGAAATGCTGACAGCTTACTAATACAGCTTGTTATTTCTGTAGATTGTAGGCACTCCCAACTATATGTGTCCTGAGCTTCTTGCAGACATACCTTATGGCTACAAATCAGACATTTGGTCTCTAGGTAATGAAAGTCCTGCTGACACATTTGTTAAATTTTCCAACCTGGTAGCATAATCTCTCGAAATCACATTTTCTATGATTTTACAGGTTGCTGTATGTTTGAGATAGCTGCACATCAACCTGCATTTAGAGCTCATGTATGCGGCACATGACCTTGTTCGGACAAACATTAGATTTACTTTTTTCTGACACGTGGTCGTTAACTTTTACCATGTTTATGCACAGGATATGGCTGGACTGATTAATAAGATAAATCGTTCTTCTATTTCTCCACTCCCAGCTGCCTATTCCTCCACATTGTAAGTCATACTCTCTGTAACCTCTTAATGCGTATGCACTATATCAAGGAAAATACAACTAAGGGGTTAGCTTCTTATCTGCAGAAAACAGTTAATCAAAAGCATGCTGAGGAAGAGCCCAGAGCATAGACCAACAGTGAGTCTGAGATGCCCTTGCTGCTTCTCTTATCTTATTACAAAAGGTTGTTCTCATTAATATTTGCGTTGTCCTAATTAGGCTGCAGAGCTGTTGAGGCACCCCCATCTACAGCCATATCTTGCTAAATGCCAAAATCTATCTCTCGTGTTCCTCCCTGTAAAGTCCGAATACAGCTTCCTGGATAAACCAAAAGGAACCCGGCTACCTAACAAGTCTAGTGTTCACAAGAATAACATAGGTTTGAAAGCAAGTCCATCAAAGGGGTGCAGATGTTTTAAGCAGGATGCTTTTGACCAAAAAGTAGCAGCCAGTGATTTGTACAACAGTGCAGAACAAACCGAAAGTGCCAACTCTGAAACCTCTTCAGCAAGTATTGCAAGGACTCACCCTGAAGATGAGAAACCAGAAATTGCTTCTAAGAAGTCACAAATAGTCCAAGAGAAGCTCTGTGGAGTCGGACAAGCTAGCATGGAATTCAAAAATGCTAGTCTTGGGATTTGCAAAAGAAAGGAAAAGCTGTCTGAAGATTCAACCGGCTATGTTGGCCTTTCTGGTTACAAAAAGGCATCAGCATCCCCGATGGGTGACAAAACTGGACATGATATGGAATTGGAACCCAAATTCTGCAAACTCCCAGCAGTAACAGAAATGAAATCAACACCATCAAAACTGCCTTGCGGAAATGATGTTGGACAAAAGGAAATGAACAGAACCCCTAGTGATATCTCATTGATCAGTTCATTGACTTCCCTACATGGTGATGAAATAAAGATTGAATGGAATCCTCAGAGCCTGCAAAGGGCAGATGCTCTGGAATCACTGCTAGAGATTTGTGCAAATTTGCTAAGACAGGAAAGGTTTGAGGAGCTATCAGGAGTACTAGGACCCTTCAGCGAAGAAGCTGTGTCATCAAGAGAAACAGCCATTTGGTTGACAAAGAGCCTCATGAAACTCAACAAAAATGGCAATGGAGCAGATTAGCAACACAAGATTCTGATGACTCAATTGACTAATTTAACTTGATCTGACACGGAGAGTGTATACAGTAGATTGTCAATTGTCAAATTTCTGTCTTTTTTTGGTGGATGCTGACAATGTTCATTAAGGAGTTCTTCAAAAATCAGAAAGGAGCAGCTTAGCAAAATTTGCTTGTTTCTTATAATCATGATTCGATCTTAATCCCTGACTTCGTTTCAGCTCAAAATTATGGAAGAACCAAATTAAAAGACATACTATACAGGCAAGATCCTTTTCATTAATGTTGAAGATTGAATCTACCACTGCTAAGGTATCTCGTATCAAATGAAATCATGATTACCTGCAGAACAAGTTAGAATTTCGAATCATAAAAATGTCTTAGAATTTTTTATCCAAACCGGACCATTTGAATCAAAGATTTTTTGTCCAAACCAGACCATTTGAATCAATGCCAACCCCAAACAGACATTGCACTTAGATTGCTTGGTTATGACATTGAGCTTGTTTATTATAATTAGATATTGCTTAGAAAAATAAAATAAAATAAAATGTCTTAAATCTCATGTCTCAAAAATTTTATCCCAATATAGCCTATCTAGCTCCCATTTCTTGTACCGTAACTGATAGCAACAACGTGGATTTCCCTTAACTATGTACATCTGATAATCCAATGTCCATAATCACAAGCATATAAATCTGGAAAAACCAGCTATTCAATATTGCAAACCTAAAATAAACACCAACTCCTTCACTTGAAACATGGAGTACGTTAGCAGTTCCCAGGCTGCATTCTTTGTCGTTTAAGATATGGCACCTTCATCAGCATTTTCTAATCATGCATCACTGTGGGACATATGGTGGGTGACCCTGTCACAGGGCGATGGTTGCTGGGGCTGGATTTGTACAGGTGAGGAATGAATTCATCTGGTGTCTGTCTTTGCTATTTATATACGCTACTTAACTGCTTATTTGTACTTACCCTCATATAGTATGTCTTTGCTCTTTATATTTCTTTCTTCTTAAAATATTTTGTACGTGTAATGGTTATAAGACCTATGATTATAAGACCTGACCCAGAATCGATCTGGCTCAGGACCTGGAACACGGATTACAAGGCTAGAAAAAAGCTTGAAGCGATATCATTTTGGTTAGAAAAATGGATTTTTTTCACCAACTACACCCAATTGAAACGTTGAAGTTCTGCCACTTGTAATGATACAATGACCATTCCTTGAATGATGTTTACCCATCACTCTGTTAGTGTACATGAGGAAAGAATACAGATAATCCAGAGAAAACTGCATGCCAAACTTCCTCCACAACACACAAGGGCAACACGGATTCCCTCACCTGAATATCCATCAATTTAGTTTCCAACTACCCACTGTTAACCTAATGCTCATGTACCAAATGGTAGCATTTGGTTACTGTATCAAAATAGAAGAGATGGACACAAATGAGGATAGACAGGACATGTCCCCTTGTCCTTACTGTTCTAAAAGAGTATAAATTCACTCCAAAAACTATCCTAGAAACAGATTTAATTTATGTCATTGTCTTCAAACCAAACACGTTTTTGTCCCTTCTATTTTTGGATACTAAACAAACACAACCTATAGATGAGGAGCAAGCTGGCGAGAAAGAAAAGCAAATAAAGCCATGCTCATTAATCAAACTACACCATTTTTTTCAAAATTCAAAGTAAACTACTTACGCGCCACCTCTATACAAAGTCATTGTCCACTAAATATCTGAACTTTCAAGCAATGCCCGTCAATGAACAATCAATGATTTTCTCCTTCGTAGACTCAGCCAGCCTAGTCTCAATAGCAGCCATAACCTCATTAAGCATAACCTCAATAGTTGCCATAACCTCATCATTAAGCATTATACTTCTCACCATTCTTAGCCAAAGCTGACCAAAGAGTGATATTCCCCACAACTTGCCAGCAATACCACCATTTATGTCATTGTTCTGAGCCTAGGTATAAAGAGCCAAATATACCAGTTTCAAATTGTGTTTCCTGGTATGAGCATGTATATGATCCACAAACCCAAATTAATGACTGAACTCAAAACCTACTGATTAAACTATCTGAAATTCAGGTTTCTGGACAAAAACGGACAACATCATCTCTATGAGAAACTCAACAGCATCCACTGCAGTATTATGTTTCTAAACCAAATACAGGAAACCATATCTATGAATGTCCTGAACTTTCAGTAAGGCAGAAGCAACACTATAATGGCATGATTTAACTAAGATTTTATATATATATATATATATATATATATATAATGACTTGCAAAAACAATTTGGGAATGCAAAAAGGAAGTTTCAATAACAATCATCGTAGTCGAGTTATTTGGTCATTGTTTGTATGATGAGCTCTGAAACCTATTCATTTCCCCTAATTTTCAGCAGAAAAACTATGATTCCACTCTAAAATCAGGAGGGAGTTCCATCCTAGATGGACTGGAATCATGGGCTCAACTTTTATCAACCATACATGCCACAGAAAAATCAAATATCGAAACATTGGGAAAAAAATCCATAACAGAAACATTAGCATAATTATTGAAAACTAATTCACACTCATCAATCCACAAGAACATTCATTCATTGATGGAGTTTATTCATAATTTCATTAAAGTGAAAGATTATTCATAAATTAATATGCAATTACAAAAGTTGCAGCTTCAATTGATCAAATTCCCTGTCCCTCAAAATCCAATAACTATCTATCCTCTCACCTCAAAACAAAGCATAGATAGATCCGAGCAATGTATAGATAGCTCCCAATTAAATCCCTCCTATTTCATATATATTCTTATCACTAAATATCAGATAACATCCGATCAAATACACTACATTACCAAAAAAACAAGTAAATCATAGAATTGATCAAAAAATAAAAAATTTTGAATCATACCCATGATTTCACTTCTTCTTCTCAGCTCCACCTTCCCCAACTTCACCAGCCTCGATCAACTTCTTATTCCTCTCAATCGCGGCCGCAACTTCTTGAGGCATATACTTCTCATCATGCTTAGCCAAGACCTCAAACGCCTTAAAATAGCACTCTCCACTCCTCGCCTTCCCAGAAACATTCTTCAACCCAACTTCCTTCCTCACCTTATCATCCAATTCCTTCATAAACCCTTCAACAACAACAGAATGTCCTTCTCGAAACAAATCAGGCAAGGACCCTTCGTACTTAACTAAAATATCTGTAATCAAATCAGTGACAACGAATTCCATTTCAGGACTTGATAACGGATGAACTACGCTGCCTTCAAGGACTAAACCACCTAATCGGAACTTGTTCTTCGATGGGTTGTTCTTGAATTTCTCAACCGCATCACTTGGTGTTATGTAAAAGACTAATTGATCTTGAAAGTTGTTAAGCACTATAACGATGAAACCTGCAATGCAGCTGAAGGTTAAGGCGTAGGTCCAGAGACGACGGTTTTGGAGTTGGCGGGCTCGAGCTCCGATGTCAACTGGTTTGGGACGGGTGGGGATGTGGCGGCGGGAGGCGGAGAAGAAGCGGTGAGTGGAAAGAGAATGGAGATCCGAGAGGGAGGTAAGGATTATGGGTTTTGATTTGGTGGAACTGTGGAAGAGAGCGGTGGCTGTTGTAGTGGTTGTGGTGGCGGGGATGCGGTGGAGGAGGTGGGAGCGGAGGCGGAGTATGGAGGAGAGGCGAGAGGACATTTTTTTTGGAAGGGACTAGGTGTTTGTTTCTCGGGAAAGTGAGAGAGAAAGTGGGGAATTGGTTGCGTTTTCTACTGAGCGGGTTTTCAAAAGGGTTTATGGAAGGGAAAAATCAAATGAAGCCAAGTCAACCACGTCGTCTTAGTGTTGAACCCTCCAGTTAATCATATTATAATTATTTTTATTTAAAAAAATGTTAATTTTTTTTTACTTGTTTATTAGATATAAAATATTCTTAGCATAAAAGTTTGATTTTTTTTTATTGTAATAATCACTAATTTTGCTTTCTGATTGAAATAATAATTATTAATGAATCCTTACAATTCATGAAATATAAATAAACATCAATATAAATTCTACTTCTACGTGTGTGGAACACCCGCATAATTTATATGATTGTGTTTAATAAAAAAAATAGATATAAAAATATATTTAATTAAAAAGATAACAATATTAAATAAACTTATATTTGTAATAGATTTGAAGTAAATTTATATTTTTTTAAAACAAGACATGCATTTTTTAATTTCAAAACAATAATCAAAAGTTATTACTTAATAACCATATAGTAAAATTGTTATAATAACTATATAGTAAAATAATATATCAAAATTACCTACTAATATTTTCATAAATGAAAATATACCTTAGGTAATTCCTCTTATTGCATGTCTCAAAGTCTAGAAACCACGTCAAAAGGCACAAAACTCGAAAGCCCGAGCCATAAGCTTAAGACAAAGCTGAAGGCGAACTTGTCCGAATGTTGAAAAGGCTTGAGAAGGGAAAAGAAAAAATGACAAGGTTTTACATGTAATTTCAACTTAACATTGATGGGACGACATTTTCTAATTTTAATTCAATTTTGTATATCTTATAATGTCATTTATTTTGTTTCTTGATAAACGGTTTCGAATAAATATTTTGCAAGTCAAGACTTAAATAATTAGGCTCATTTTTAAATTTTTTTTTTTTGTATTTTATTAATTTTTTAAACCTAATTTTCTAATTTAATTATTAAAGTCAGCCTAACTTAATAGGTTAATTGATAAATTTATAACTCAAAATCTGATGCAAATTAAATTTTAATCTGAAGCATTTTTTATATTAACAAAACTAAATTAAATTAAATTTGATAATTTGGTGAGTTGATTTTCAATTCAATTAATCTAACCAAGCTCAATTCAAAAATATAATTAGATTAAAATAAGAATTTTTTTAAATAAAACATTATCAGCTTAGATTAAAAAAATAATAAATATAGATTTACTTAGACTCAACCACAATAATTTTTGGTATGTACTTCTTATTTTATTTAGAGGTTGTGTAATATTTTTTTGAAGATGTATCAAAATATTTTTATATTTTTTTAAAAAATTATTTTTTATATTAACATATTAAAATGATAAAAAAATAAAAAAATTACTTTAAAACAATTTTTTTATGTAAAATTTAGGACAATGCAATTTAAAACGCAACTCCAAATAAGTTTTAAATTTTATTTAAATCTCTAATCTTTTAAATTTTCATTTGAGTATCTAACTATAGCTATCACAAATTAAATTATATTAAATTAATATTAGATGCAACAAAACATTAGGCTAATGTATTATATTGCCCTCCAAACCTTGGCCTTACTCACAATAATGTTTAGAAGAATGTTTGGGTTGCTTTTCAAAGTTTGAGACATGATATAAAGTGTAAACTGCTAATTATTTATTAGAATTTTAATTTTTTTATTTGTCTAAGATTTTTCTCGAATGTGGTCTCAAATTCTTAAATCATATATGAAAATTAAATATTTTTTAAATTAAATTTTAAATAAATAATTTACAATTGAATAATGTATAATTGTGTATATGATAAATATTTTTATCCAACTCCTCTTAATTTAAAATCCAAAATAATAGATTGAAAATAATTTTATTAACCATCAAAATATAAAAAGATGTTTCCGTTCTTCCAAAAACTTTCAGAATAAAATAGTTATAAAACTAGACATATGACTCCAAATTATAGGTTATAAAAATGAATTTGATTATTTTTTTAAAAATTAAAATAATATTTTTTTAAAAAATATATTTTAACTTGACTTAAATCAATCATCGTGGTAGCTTGAGTTTTTAATTAAGTCAATCGATTTTTTTTTAATTTAAACTAACTCAAACCCTAAATTAATTATTTCTAGATAAACTCACTAGCCTGTTCACGTTTTGTAATTATGTTAAAGAGTATTAACTATTATTTATTAGTAACATTTAATTTAATGTAATTTAATTATATTTTTATTTTAAAATATGGTAATAAGTTAGTTAAAGTAAATGTTTATGAATGTAGTGAAAATTATTTTTTATTTAAAAATATATTAAAATAATAATTTTTTAAAAAAATTATTTTAAATCCGTACATTATAACCATTTAAAAATATTGTAAAAAATAATTTTAAAGCATGAAAAAAATTTAAAAGTTATAAAAATCAAAGTTTTACCGCAGGGCAAACGGATAGACGGTTGAGTAAGGAAACAACACTTCCTTGAACATTTCTTGTTCCTTTCTCTCAAACCATCCCTTTCTTTCTCCTTTTTATGTTCTTTTCCTCCAACAACAATCATTCCTTCAGGGGAGTGGTTATATAAACGATCTCTAAACAGTACTTGGGTCATTGTCATATACAGAAAAGAAGCATTTCTTTCAATGGATTCTCAGGTCATGGTAGCTTTGGCGCTGTCTCTTGTGGGTGGATTAAGCACTTCTATAGGTAAGTTATATATAAAGCTTGCAACTTTTTATGTTTTTCTATGATGGGCTGGTTTCAAAATTCTTGTTTTATTTGAAAATTTTAAGATACCATGATTAAGGATTTTTCTTTTTGTGCTGATATGGTTGCGTACGTAGTCTTTTTGAGGTTCTTGATGTTTTCACGTTGTGGACTTTGTTTTACTATCATTTTTTTTAATGGAAATATGATGTGGGGTTTAGTTGGTTCATGGTTTTTCATGCATTTTTACTATAATGTGGAAGACTCTGTTGTGTTAGTTTAAATTGCTGTTTTTGTTATATTATAGTCGGATTAAATTTGGTCCTGATTGTTCTTGCTTGTGGACTGGTTTCTTGAATCTAAATTGTAACAAGAAGAAGATTAAAATTTAGGGATGTTAATTTAGAAGTTGATTCAGCGTTTCTGCTATGTATAATGAAGACTAGTGATTGAAATGATGAATAGAGGAATCCTTTTTTCGGTAAGATGATTGTTGAGGAAAAGACAACGATTTTTTTTTTAAATTTCAAGGAAAAGAAGTAAATCCATTAACCTTAATTCTTAACAATGTCTGTTGAAGATTAGAAAGTTGCCTAATTTACTTGGTCTAGTGTTAGAAGCTCATGTGAAGAGGCCTATAAAATTTACTTGCCTAAAGTTGCCTGGAATCCATAATTTTCCAAACACAAAAGGCCCTATAAAATTTGTCAAATCCTCAGCACCCACTACACCCCCTACGTCCTAGCACTCATATTTTTCTATATTGTTAACGTTTTGGTCTGAGTGAGAGCATCTCCACGGACACTTTCATGATTATTGTGCCTGGCGTCTCTGTTCTGGGTGGTTCGAGTACTTCACTAGGTTAGCAACGAAAGACTTGTCTACATGAATATGGCATGAAATTCAAAAATTACTATTTACTCTTCTAGTTTTGATGTCCTGTTTACTTACTGAGGTGTGTTTTTTGATGCTCACTGACTTTGTGTATGGACACCAGTTTTTCTTGTTTACTATGCTTAACACATTTAACCTATCTATAACTCTTGGACTACGAAACAGGTGCGCTCTTTGTAATTCTCTGTCAGACTCCCAATTTGAAGATGCTTGGGTTATTACAGGTGGTTTTCAGAAGTTGAAGTCTCCATATTCAAAAAGCTGTTTTGTTTTGCCCTTCTTTATTGCTTCTTCTTCTCACAAGAAAAGAACTCCACCTTTTAGTGTTTTATCTACCTATGAAAGGATAGTGGCTAATTAATTTCCTGTGTCTGCTTAATTCTGGTATTAGTACATGCTTATGAGAGAATGCTGCGGCCTGGAGTTACCATAAATGATCCTAATGTTGTATTAAACTCCAGGGGAAGGTATTTGCATTAACACTTTCTAAGCTTCCTGTGCAGGGTTTTGCTGCAGGCCTGATGCTCTGCATATCATTCCTTGATCTTGCTCATAATGCTATCAATTCAATTGGATTCTTAAAAGGCAATCTCTGGGTTAGCTATATCTTTCCTTCATCAAATTCAAATTTTATTGCTTACTAGACATTATTTATTCATTTATACCTGTCAATTTTTTTCCTTGACGGTGCAGTTTTTTGGAGGTGTTGTATTCTTTGGTATCATCGCCAATTTTATCCCAGAGCCAACACTTACCTCAAGCATAGATATTAAAAGTAAAAAGGTTCTGGATGATACATTTTCCTAATACTTAATTGTTTTGTCACTTCAACAATGGCTGCTTTTCTATGTTGCTAGAATATTAGAAGGTAACGTGACAGTTTGGAACTTCGTTTGGTAACAGAAAAATGGTGACCAAGGGGGAAAGGACATTATGAAAAAGCATCGTCGCCAAGTTTTGTTCAGTGGAATTATCACTGCAATAGGTATGACTGACCTTCTCTGGTCCTATTCTATCACTCTCTAACTTCGATTTTGCTTGCTTGTGCTCCTTTTTTTTTTTCCCTCCTTTTCTTTAACTAAACTGGTAAAGATATCAGGGCCCTAAGAGTTGGAAACAGTAAATTTAGTACCTTTTAGTTGGAAAAGTTCATAAACTAGTCTGTTCTGATTGAATCTCGTCTTTCATGGACTGCAGGAATAAGCTTGCATAACTTCCCAGAGGGAATGGCAGTGTTCCTTGGATCAATTAAGGTAGCATTAGCCTTATTTATATTTCCGCTGTAGTGTTGGTATTATGTTCGGCTAAAAAATATATGCATACACAGATTGAAGTCTAGTACTTGTGTCACTCTTAAAATACACCAGTCTTGAATGAAACTCACCCATCAAAGCTTCATCCTAACAGAAACACGAAGGGTTTTTCTTAAAGTCATAATATATGATTGTTTAACAAATTGGAGCTTGTTCATTTCAGCACCATGTTTACGGTTTAATTTCTTGAAGAAAAAGACTTGTCTCTTTAGTGATATTTTTACCTTCTTTAGTATCGTGGGTTGCATTTGCATGCCATTTTACTTGTGCTTCCTGTGCTAAGAAGATTGTTTATTTGACTTTGGTATGATGAAGACGAGAAAAGTGAACCATTCAGTCGCACTATTACTCAATGGCACCAAAATAAGGAGTTTAGTTCCATTTTTTAGAATCTTTTTATGAAAAAAATTATAGTCCACATCTGAAAGAATCAAATTTGTTGCTTCTCAGTATGCTATTATGAATTGCCGAATCACAATATCCAAGGATCTTTGGTTAAGATGTTGCAGTCTTTTTTCATACAATGTTGCCTTCAGTCACAACCCACTTCAATCCTTGTTGATTCCTGGATGCGACCAATTTGGTACCACATGGATTTAGAAATTAATCTTAGTATGCATGTTATTTCCATTAAATACAATTGTCAACTGGAAGCTAACAATGATTGTTTTAATCTCTTGAGATCCAGAAGCTATTTTCTTATTCTTTGGTAAGTCAATTCTGTAATCTTCTTTTATAATTCTATTTTAGGGCTTTCGTGTTGGTATTAATTTGGCTCTGGCAATTGCTTTGCACAACATTCCAGAGGTATGCCTACATATGCTATCAGTTCTTCAAAGAGGTTGCTTTCTTCCTGAATGAGAGTTGATTCCTTTAAACTTTGAGCATTTTAAGTGCCAATTATTTATGGATTTTAATACAAAAAAATTGAGAGGATGTGTTCTTTTGCCAGCATTAATGGGAATTAATTGTGTATTTCTTGCCTATAGACATAATATGCAATTTATCTTATGATAAGATGTGTCTAGGCGCAGTGGATATGTTTGGTTTTCATTTTGAAAGTTCCATAATGTTGTGCTTGAGAAGGATATTTTCTGCGGCTGGACTGTTGTGCCAATTAATATCCAAAACCTTGTTTATCAAATTTTCCTGTATTTTGTTAATGCTTTTTCCCATCTACAAATATAAAATATGATGTTGTGGTTGGTCAACATGGCTTTGTTACTATGTTAAAAAACCAGTTAAATCTAAAAGCTTAAGTTGTTGAAGATATAATTTATATTATCCTCCGACAATCCTAACTTCTTTATGTTTCATTTCCACAGGGTGTTGCTGTTGCACTGCCTATTTATTTGTCCTAACTTTTTCATGTCTATTTCCACAGGGTGTTGCTGTTGCACTTCCTATTTATTTTGCAACACAGAGGTAAAAATTTCCCAAGGCACTGCTCTATTCAGCTTTCTAAAGCATCAGTAAAATCCCCTTTAGAAAGAAATGGTCCGGAGCATGTTTTCTGTGGAAGTAGCCTGAAATGGTACTTTACTGGAAATAAGAATCAACAAATAGGGAGGCGATTACTGGTGATAGTGGTGGCGATAATTGCCCTGTTGACAGTCTAGAATCTAGAGATAGAACTGTAGAGTGGCAGAGTAATGAATATAGAGGTCAGGAAGCTGTGCTGGAGTTTGATTAAAAAAATTTGGATATCCCAGGCACTGCTGAAGATGGTCAAGGTAGCAATTTTATTCTTCTACGTTATGTCCTTGTGTTGTAGCAAAATATTAAAGGGAGTCAGAAGTGCTGCTTTTTTATTGGGGTAGCATTAGTGCCCACCATAGTAGCCTGATCTATTCACTAACGCTCTTGTTTGGCCTCAATGATCTTTCATTTCCCGAAGAAAGCAGGGATCTCAAATAAAGGAAAACAAAAAGGAAACCATAACCTGATTTTTGCACATATCATTTAAGAGTATGATATAGTGCAGATACACTCAACAATTTTTGGCTCCAGACTACTGGCTCCTGCCTAAGGGGTCGGAGTGGCTAGATATATAATAGCTACCCTTATTTATGTGACCACAGTGTTCTTCTGATACCTATGGCTATATTGTTTTTGCTGCTATGTCAACAGAGTAGAATTTATTGTGTTATACCCATAATATAAATTAACTAGGTAGTTTCTGTCCGCATTTCAGCAAGTGGCAGGCATTCAAATTAGCTACACTTTCTGGTTTGGCTGAGCCTCTTGGTGTGGTGCTTGTTGGTATGTCAACTTCTTTTTATTGCTTATGTTTCTAAAGCATGGGAAGTCATTTAATTTCGACCAATAAGAATGTCCTTTTCCTTGACTGTAGCTTATCTATTCCCAAGCAGCTTGAATCCTGAAATTCTTGAGGGGTTGCTGGGATCAGGTATGCAGTACCATTTATTTCTCAGTTTCTCCAGATGTTTGGAGAAAGTCAATGTGCTACTTCAATCTCACCATAAATTTTTGTTGCATTTGCAGTTGGTGGAGTGATGGCTTTCCTTACCTTGCATGAAATGCTGCCACTGGCATTTGATTATGCTGGTCAGAAACAAGCTGTTAAGGCCGTATTCTTTGGTATGGCTTTCATGTCTGCAAGGTAATAGAACTCAAACTATACATGATTCTGTTTCAAGATCTGAATTATTATTATTTTTTTTTTTGTTAAATTATTTTTCTCACATGTATTGCTGCTGGTCTTCAGCCTGTATTTTATTGAAATCAGCCTACCTGATGAGATGAGCTTGTAGCTATGGATCAGCCAAATCAACCTACATAACAATTTGTACATTCCCAAACTAGAGCACTAGGCCATCTTGCTTGGTGCCCGCTTAATCTCGCCTTGACATCCTATAATTCGACCTCATCAGCAGGCCAAACAGGCAGCATTATACTTACAGGAGATTACAGCAGTTTCCATCCTTAACCAATAACTCAAAATTGTACTAACCTTCTTACTTTAGTTAATGTGAAAATGTAAGTGGGCAAGAAGAGTTGACAAGTGGGGAAATTATGGATTGCATAATCTTCAATGAAGTTCATTTCATTATCTCAGTGTTGCTACTCAGTGAGCTCCTATGTATTCCGCGTGATGCTTGCATGGAAAATAAGTGGTTTCTCTGCTGATTACTTGCTGTAATTCTACAAACTGATCTAAAAGAAGAACCCTTTTTATTTATTTATCACAAACTGATATCAACCCTTCTTTTTCCCAACATTTCCTAAGAAAATCTAGAACATGGTTATTAAATCTAGTTTAACGAGTTGACTTGTCTCCGTCTCTTGGTGCTGGAAATCTTGTATAAAAAAAGAAAGTCAATCATGTGACATTTTGTGATTTAGTTAAAATTTAGTTTGATATTTTATGGATTTTCTTTTATCAAAACTTGTTTTATCTTAAAAAAATTAAAACAATATAGGTTTGATTAAGAGATAAACTTGAATTAACTTCTCTAACCCATAATTTAAGCATTGATCCGGGGCATAGGATGGGCTGGATTTCATTTCCATGATTTAGACTCATCTTGGAACATAGCGGCATAAATAATGGGAAAACAAGAACAAGAAAAGAAAAAGGAAGCAACCATGGATTTGGCGGGCAGGGTCCCTAGTATTTGAGAAGAAGATTATGGTTTGTAGGAAATGTAAATCTTCAAACAAGCAATCATACAAACAAAGATCTCATCAAGAGATTCATGGGATTAGAGCTGTCTATTCCTGTCTCTCATTACAAGATAAAAAGGTTGGCTTTTGACTGAATTGGCAAATTGAAAGAGGGGGGAATAGTACAAGGGCAGATAAAGAGACACGCACTTTACAGAAAAAGAGAGAAAAAGTGTATCATCAACTAAAGGAGAAACAAAAGAAAAGATCAAGTTTCATTTATGGGGAAGAGGAACAGCATATCTAATAGAAATTTGATTGAATGTATTCACTAAAAAGTATACTATAAACTATATCATCCAGAAAAAAGGAGTCAGCATAAGGATTCATATTCATGATTTAGTGTCAATAATGATGAAACTGAACAAATGGACCCTTTGTTGTTGCACGGTAAAGCAGGATTCCCATCTCAACTCAAATTATTTGAAAAATGTAGTGGTATATTGCCATGGCCATTTCTACTTGTTTAATTGAGATTAATCTTGAGTTGGGGATGCATGCAAATTATTTCAAAGCGTGTGGAAAGCAAATAAGCTTATGGAACTTCAAAAGACGTTATACTAACTTTTTTTTTTTAAATCAAGGATACAATATATTAAATAACCACTTAACCTTAAAAATAATTGAATCTTAAAAGTAAAAGTATCATTGAAATAGTTTCCTTTCATCAAGAGTAAGTTTCTTTTTATATAGATATAATCAGATTAATAAAGTCAGCTTTCATTGTCATGACTTGAACTCTAATCCTGTAACCAGCAACACAAGAGCATATCACAAAACAAATATATATAAATCAAGGTTGATTTTTAATTTTTTCAAAGCAAAATCATTTCAACTTTTTTAAATAAAATCAAAACAATATCATTTTAAATTAATCTAAATTGACCTATCAACCCACGATCTAGGCATTAAAGCATGTGTGTGTGTATGTAACGCAACATTTTATAATCTTTCAAATATTTCTCAAAACTAATAAAACAACTTATAATTTAATATATTTATTACATTAAATAAAATTCAATCTTTGAAAAAAAAATCTAAATTTTATTGAAAATATCATAATAACGGTGTGTCTAAAACATTGAATTATAAAAAAATAAAAAAACTCCTGGAAGCAAGTAAGATATACCAACAAACAAAGTAGTAAGAACTCTCAATTAAAGGTTAACCTCTTAATGGAAGTTAAGAGCTTAAAATAATATTAAAATGGGAGGTGAGTTTAAGTAGCTCAATAAAAAAATAATATTTAATATATATTTTAACTATTTATAAGTATAAGGATTGAAACAAATATATATACGTATATTAAGCATGATGACATAAAGTAATGGAATACATGTCAGAGATTAGACGAAATTATTGGCTCAGATAATAGATAAAACCTTAAGGTTTTGTTAACAAAAGAGGTTAGTGGCCCCGATTACTATGAGATGATCAATCGTCATAGGTTGATGTCTCTCTTATCAACTAGATATATATAATATTATGTGCACATAAACTAACTATTCTCTGTTAGCATGAAGTTACTGACTAATATACCAACATTAAGATATAATAGATATTCATATAATTATCAATGCAAATAAATGTCATATCAAATAGAATTTAATTCAACAGATTACGAATATGATTTTAAGAATAAATGACTACTCGAAAAATAAAGTAATAGTATATATAATTATTCAACAAAAAATCAATTGCACTCATCATCTAATTAGCACACATAACTATTTATATTACATGCATATTAAAAACTATCTCACCCACTCAAAAAAGAAGAAACAAAAGATATAAGTAGAACCAAAGACCAGTTGGAATCGCTAATAGGAACCTATTATGGATACTGAAAAGCACTAAAAAATGACATAAAAAATATAACATAAGAGATTGAAACTCTAGGTTCAAAGACCAAAACATAATTATAAAACCGAACTAACTCAACTGATTGATCTCAATCATACCCTAAATTTAATCAAACCTAACAGACCTAATTAATGCCTACTGCTGGGTCAACTGAAATGATCAACTGATCGACCACCACCATAAGCCAATCAATCATTTAATTTAGACGAACTAGTCGACCAGAAACAACGAGTCAATATCAAGCAATTTAACCGATTGTTTTGGATTTCTAAAATTCTGATCTATCAATTTTTAAATTTACAGATCCTAAAAGTGATTAATTTGTTCTTCAAGACCCATAATTTTAGTCATCTAATCAATTTATTTTAAACCAACCAACATCCTAAAACATTAATTAAATCTCTTAAATCATTCAATTATTAAATCATAATAAAAACTCTAAACTTTTCTTTAATCCTTTAACCATAAATTTTCTAATAAAAAACAATAAAAAAAATCATTTATTTGCTTCTTCAACCATTTTCAAAACCTAAAAGCTTAATTTTACAACTGAAATCCTTGCATCTCTAAAAAAAAAGTCATGGTAAAGGAAATAAAAAAAAAAAGAAAAACAAATTATTTGGTAACTTGATCTTTAAATACCTATGTTAGTTTAGCCTGTAGTTTAGACTAGGGTTTAATAGGCCAAGAATATGGGTCTTGGGTCTTACATGGTTGACTTATTTTTCATCATAAAAAGTATCAAATTGATATTTTTTTAGAAGTTTTTTAATAAATTGATGTTAAAAATAAAAATATTAAAAAAATTATTTTAATGAATTTTAAATTAAAAAATACTTTTTACAAAAACATCTTATATCATTAATTCAACATGTATTCAATTTGATATAAAACCTAACTTGGAGCAGCTACTAGCTCATCAAGTTAATCTACCATATCATATCAAATTTAATAACACTGTTAATATCAATACTAAGAAGAAGGGACACATTTGCTTTACCAATCCTACCAAGAATATTCAATCTAGAAATCTAAATTATTAGCGGAAACTTCTAAAACTAATTTTATAATCTTGTATTATATTCTATGCACAAGTGATCATGTCATTGCAGTTAACATATATTGGTTCTAAGATAAAGTAAATCAATAATCAATTTTAATGAATCCAAATCAAGAAACTACATCTCGATCCAATCCAAAAAAGTAACAAATTTTGCTAGGCATTTACTCTCAAATTACTTGGCAACAATCATGATGTCAGGGCAGGCATTTCACTCCTGCAACCTAATAAAGCACATGTATGATTGCTTGTCCAGTAGGCAACTAAGATTGCCCTTCAAGAATTTTCCCGTCTTGTTTCTAACTGAAAAACAAGGAAGATGGAATTCTCTCGCACTTAGGGTTCATAAAAATGGTGAAACAAACTTTTCTTTCAAGCTTTTTTCTAGATTCTCCAACACTGAGACCCAGTTGGAGAATCTCCGTAAACATCAAAGGAAACACAACGATTGCTAAAGGACATTGCTAAAGGCAAGCATATGGCATGTGTGATCATGACATTGAGAGAGAAGAGAGAGAAACAGTCCAAAAGAAGGGTTTTTTTAAAAAAAAAATTGAAAAATACTATATTAGTTATTAGTTTCATGTTCTTTGACCATGCTTTATTTTTTACTCTCATAATGTAGTTTTTCCCAAGAAAGAAACTTATTTTTCTCTAAATCTGATATTAGATATAAATGAATTTGAATCACATAGTTTCTAAAAGGATAAAAAAAAAAACACAGCCAAATCTTGTAAGGTATAGTAAGCTTGGATTATGTTCATTAATTTCCCAATTTGTTTGATTTCCTCAAATGAAAACTGTTTTTTATTTTCTTTGTTGTATTTATTTTTATTTTATTTACTGGTTTTCACGCATTAGATGACCAGCATAATTAAAATTCTCATCTTTCATTAAAAAAAAAGTTTAGCAAGCTTAACGACATGAGTCATAGAACATGAAATTTAATCTTATTGCATTTGAATCACATTTTTTCTTAATATTAAACATATTCAAAGCTTCTTTTTTTTTTAAAAAAAAAGACACAATATTATATTAATTGAAGTTGCAATTCACTTCATAAAAGATCAAAATTATCATGAGTGCAAACATTATAATTAACAATTTAATATAACTTTTGATGGTATTTGATTTAAAAATTTCCTGAAATAAATGTTATGACAGATATACATTATTATATAACTTTAATAACATTTTTCTAAATTTTAGCATCAATTATGGTGTGTGTGTCTCATTTGTTTCAAATACCTTTACATTTAATTACATCTGAAACAATTTTTTTAGATCTAATATCGATAAAGTTCTATCATAACTGTTATTAAAATTGCTATAACTATATTTAAAGTTGATAAATATCACTAAATATGTATAGAAATAGATTTTGTTTGAAATGCCATTATAACATGTATATATTTATAATGGTATTTTACTCATGATATTGGTATACATAGAACATAATATATATATATATATATATATATGTATATATATGTATATATATATATATAAACTCACTTAAAAAACAATTATTATAGTGGGATCGACATTTATTATTTTCTTTACATACATCCATACACATATATTAAACTCAACAATGTCCCACATGAATTAGTTTTGTAAACTTTTTTTAATCACCAACTATCATATGATTGACAATTGAGTATTCTTATACAAAAATGTTACTCAATCAGGTCCATGTCCAGGAAACAAAGTATCCAATTGACCATATTATTAAAATTTAAAACAAAACTGATGTCTATGAAAAAAAAACATTCATTATGATTTTAAATTTTTAAAAAATAATAAGTGAAGGGTCGTGTCTAATAAATGTGGTACTCAATTGGAATTTATTTGTTAGAAGACCCAGGATAGTGAGAAGTATTTTTTATCTTTTTAAAAGTATAATTATGGTTATTTTTTAAAGTGTTTTTTATATGAAAATATATTAAAATAACATATTGTTTTATTTTTTTAAAATTATTTTTAATATCAGAACATCAAAATGATCTGAAAACACCAAAAAAAACTAATTTGAAGAAAAAAAATTCAATTGTTTTGAAAAACACTTTTAAAACACAAAAATAAACAGGGTCTAAAATGTTAGCCTTGATTGAAATTCGCCCCTTGAAAGAATTATACAAATATTGATTTTGTTTAGTATTTTTTAAAAATAAAAGAAAAATACTTATTCATACACCTATAGAATACTTTATCCATGATATTACTCTATAATTATTGGAAATTAAATACCTGTAAAAATTAATTTTAACTAATTAAGAAAGTATAAAAAAATTATGCTTAAAATCATAGTTCTACTCTTATTTTTTTCTTATAAAAAATATTCTCAAACCAATTTATACATTAATTGAAAACTTTTTTCTAAGAATCATACAAATTCATTTATCATATTTATCTAGCACAATAAAAAAATTAATAAGATTTTCTTAACACTATTTCAAAATTTAAATTTAGAAAATTAAAAAAGAAAACAGGCCTCTTTGACACTAAACCAACATTTGAAGTTTAGTTCTCCTCTTATTAATTATACATGAAAGAAAAATCAATTTGACAAACTTTTATATTTTTTATATTTCTTCCCGTAAGATAATGATTTCTTTGAAGTAAATTTTTAGCCATTTCCATCATCAAGAAGTTAGGTGAAAAAAAAAAACTTAAGAGTGTTAACTTAACTGAAAAATCATCAGTTCAACTCTCATAATTATTAAAATTATTAAAAATTTATATAATTATTAACTTTAAAACTTATAAAATTAATTAAAATATATAGAAACTTGCTTTAACAAAGAAAAACTTTGTATAACCGCACATAGCCTTACTCATATGAATTATTTGAGTACATTTTTGTTCAAGATTTTTTCAATTAGGTGCTGTTGTAATATATCTTCACTCTCATCCTCTTTGGTACGTCCTTGCAAATCAAACTCCTTTATCTTTCAATCATAGAAATACTTTTATCAAAGCCAGCCTTTAGCTTTAATCTCTACCATCACTCCATGCCACGCAAAAGGACTTTGGTTGGTGAAATAGTACAAAATATTGGACCGGTATGCATAATGAATTCGTAGGTGAAGTTTTGAAGGGAATAGTTACTTCCTACTAGAGCGGGCTCAAAGGGGAATGAAAGTTTCGGGGCGAATTATAAATGAGATATTTAAAAATATTTAAGAAATATTTTTTATATGTGTTAGACAAGTGTGATTCTAATTAGTTTTTATTTTGTATTTGGAGTGTTTTTTTATTAAGTATAGTGGCAATCTTTATTTTATAAACTATAATAATAAATATATTTTACTTATTCTCAAGGCTTTTTGATAAGTGGAGGTTTTAGGTTGCCGTCCAAGTAGCCCTTAACTCTGGCCAGCTCTACTTCCTACCACCAACTATGATAGGATTGTCTTCAAAATTTCCAGATCATTTTTCCACAGATAGACTAATTTCTTACATTATACAAAATCCTATCCACCTCACTGGATCATAACTAGCCTTGTCTAGCCAAAATCATGAGTTTTATAAAAGTTATTAAACTTAACCCATAACTTGGTTAAAAATCCGAATCCTGGATAAAATGAGTTAGTATATGTTTGTTATTGTATCTTCAATTATGTTTGAATATGTTTTAAAAGCATGTTTGATTTGAAAACATATCAAATTGAAATTTTTAATGTATCTAATTATTTTAATGTGTTAATAATAAAAATATAAAAAAATTATCTTTATATTTTTAAATGAAAAGTATTTTTGAAAAGGATTTGGCACCTCAATGCTCAAAACACACTTAATTTAGGTCAATTAAAATAAAATTAGTTGATTTTTATATATAAAAAGTACCAGCTACGACGATAATTGTTTTATCAAGTTATTTGGATTTGACTATATTAATTCCCATTTAATTTTTTTAAATCCATTCCGAGTTAAATTTTGAATTAACTCACCAATAACACAAAATTTTACTTTAACCTCAACTCACTACAGAAATTACCTATAAATAAATCCCCGAAAGGATAATTGCCTCTTATTGCAGACATTGGTTGGCTACCTTACAAATAAATAGCCAAAAGTGTTCAAGTTACGTTCCTCTAGGATAATTGCCTCTTATTGCATGTATTGGTCAGAGAAGATAAAAAGAGAAGGAAAAAAATGGGGCAGGCCTTGTTTACATAGAACTATGAAAGGATCCATCATTTGTCCATGGCTAGATGACAGCTTGGTGACTTCATTAGCATAAAAATGATGGCTTGCTATGACAAGTCACTGAATAACAAAGAAAACAAGAAAAGAATCGCAATTTTGTTATTGGATTCATCACCACCTTTTCTTTTCTTCTCCTCCTCCTCTTTTCTCTTCACTCTCACCTGTAGAATCTCATAATGTTAGAGTGTAAAACCTATAACTACTTCAGCTCTGCCATTACTCTGAGAGAGAGAGAGAGAGATGGGAAATTTTTGGAGCGAAGGTATTAGAGACAAGTACTGAAGAAACCCAACAGACATGGACTCTGACTAATAATGTAGCATGACAAGACATGTCAAAGAGCCCTTTGACTGCTCGCACACTATGTATCTTTCTCTCAAGTCACGACAATTGTTAACAAAGCTGCCAACAAGATCCATTTCCTTCTATTTATCATGCATCCAATCCATCCTTTGTAGCTTCATCAGTCTCTCTGGTATGATCTATCAACAAAAAAAACTGTACTATGTTGTATATATCACACTCCCTTTCCTTTGCTAATCATTTGATTTGGTTTTTTATATGTTCTGTCTACCAGTGGGAACTCACCTTCTACCACTAAACAATGGTGTTATACGGTTTACACTGCAGCAGTGACTGTTTTTAAAATGTTTTTTTTCAATACATTAGAATAATATTTTATTATTTTTAAAATATCTTTCACATCATTTATCAAAATAATCTAAAAGTATAAAAAAAATATATTAAAAAAACACGCAGAGAAAACAAACTAGGAAGGTGGTCCAAGTATTTAGATTTTTTTACAGGTTTGAAAGGCCTTTCTCACTGCATTTGCCCCATGCACCATGTACTTGTTCCCCCCCTTTTTTCATCTCTCCCGGGTTTCCTATCACCTAAACCTTCAATGTCCATTTGTTAATTCATTGGAACACAAGACACTTACAAAAGGAATTATCGAGGACAAGAAATTGACAATACCACATGGATACAATAAATGGAGGAAATCATGTGTTGTCTGTAAATATTATTAAAATTGGGATTCGTGAATGTACAAAGAAATAAATATAAAAGATAAAAATGTGTTGGGTTGGAGAAATAAAGACAAAAATATTAAATAAATTTTTATATAAGATGATTTTGAAGCGTTAAATGTATATCTTTCAAATCAAGAAGTATAAGAAGACATGTCTGCTCTGTCATGATTGTTTTTATATTTTTTAAGCTTGATACATGATCCAAAGGTATTATTCATATACTTTTCTTTTCTGTTTTCATTGTGACTAATAAAGTTCTTGAATGTTTTTATGGTGATATTGAATACATATATATTTTTTTAATTGAAGATGACTTTAATTTCTTCGGTTATAAAGCATTTTGTTAAATAAATTTAATTCAAATAAAATTAAATGATGATTTATTAACTTCTACTTCATTTTTAATTATATGCTTGGTATTGCTGTGTAAATTGATTTTCAAAAGTATTTTTCCCATAAAAATACATAAAAATAATTATATATATATATATATGTATATATATATCACTATATTGAAACTATCAATTTATTTTAAAAAAAACGTTAATTTGATTTTTTTTTTCTTATGAAACGAACATAAAAGACAAAAACTACCACTATTCTAAACATCTACTAATTATTCAGGAATGAACTAAACATGGCCAAGCATCATATGTTATATATGGGGTGTAGGGTTTTTATTCATATCAAAATATGACTTTCACCATTGATTTTTTCCCTAAAATCTTGAATATTTGGCATGCACTATGTACCAAAAAAAGCTAAAAAATGCGTGATGCATTATCATCTATGTTTTGAAATGGGGATCTAGAACCATCCTCTAGCTGCTAACACAAGCAAAAAAAATAAACTTGGTGATGCATATCATATATACACACACATCAATGGAACCAAGGAATGGCCTTTTTCCTTCTCTAATATAAAGTTCTACATAAATTATATTCAACCTAGTCCGTGTACCTGTAGTGACATAGGCTTCATACGCTTAAAATTCTTGCACACACACACACACAGAGATGAAGATGCAGAAATTTAGTCTAACATTGATCACTAAGGAGTCTGCTAAACTAAGCAGCTACTAAAGTGAGAAAGGGAGTAGCAGAAACACATAAAAGGAAAGAGAAAAAAAAAAGAGCATGGGGTTTAAAGTAACTCTAATGCTTAAATAGGCTTCTTGCTGATCTAAAAAGCAATGATTTTGTGTGAAAACACAAGAGGTATCAACTGAGAATTAACATGATCTTGTTGCCAGCAGCTATTAGCCTTTAGTTTCGCTGAGTGGAATCATTGTCTTGCTCAATTTCAGAGGCTGGCTCATCATCTTCTTCGAAGAAATCAATGCCATTTGCTGAATGGCCATGCCCAAATGACTTGATGTGATCTTTGAGGGACCTTTTGTGCTTGAAATCAGATCCACAAGTGCAATACCAAAGCTTGCCACAATTCTTCTCATGAGTTCTCCAATCACCTCTCACAGCAAATGCCTTGCCACATTTTCTGCACATGAAAGGCTTGATTCCATGCTTTCTCTTGTAATGAGTTTGAAGCGTTCTAAAATCCTTGAGCGGCTTTGCTCTTGGATGATCAATGTTGTTTCTGCACCCCGGTGCACAGCAATAACAAGGGAGCCTAAGCATTGCAGTTGGCTGTGTACCTCTTAGAGATTCTGGCCCTTTCCTATACTGAGATCCATGCCCCCACATATGCATCTACACATTCAAGGTATACTTACATATGAAAAAACAACATAAAAAAAGAAGAAAAAAACTTAAACTTAAAATTTAAAAGAAATACTAAATCTCTAACACACTTGGCAGCTTGACCATTTGAAAGTACAGACAGATAAAAAGGAGAATCCAAATTTGAACAGACTAGGAAAGATGCTACAAGCTTTTGACATATTTGCACTGAGTCAAAGTTAAAGTTATATACTATTCACTAGTATTCATCAAAAGATCACTCCATAATTATCATTACAAAAATTTAATTAAGTGTTCTAACCTGATCATTGTTAGATTATCATAACCTAACATGGGCTTATCCTTAATTATATTTACTAGGGAAAGTTTTTGCATGTATTATGCATGAAAGTTTTGTTCAAAGTCCAAAATCAATTTATTGCTTTAAAATTTTCCCACGCCAAGAACTGATGTTATTAGACTAGTGTTCGAAAGGGAAGAAAAGGGAATTCTTTGAGAGAAGGCAACGCATTCCTTGACCCTAATCTTGCCTAATTTAACTGAAGTTTCGTTTTGCGTGTTAGAAGCAAAGAAAGAAGAAAGGGTGCTTGAAAATAAATAAAATCTCAATTTATTGAAGAATTGAACCAAAACCATGTTTTCGGCTTTTCATGTGCAAGCAGTAGTTTGGTCGTGAGGGGTGAGAGTACAGGTTGAGAAAATTTTCCGCTAGCTTAGCTAGGGCATTCATGAAGTTTTTACACACCTGTCAATGTGTGAAACACAAACTCCAAGGAACAAAAAGCATAATGCCTGAGTGGTTCAATCACATAAAGAACGCTACTGATCTTATTCGCAGTTGGACCAGGTTGATTTATTCTTATTTTTAAAATCCCAAAGCAACAAATCATGCAAAAATGGAGAAGGAAAGTGGGGAAGGAGAGAGAGGAGAGGTGTTGATGAATAATTAAAGACTGAGAAACATAAATTAAAGAGTATAAAAGAGGAAAGATGTGTGTTAAAGTGGAGAAAAAAGATAAAGGAAAACCCTAATAAGGTCCCATTTACTCTTCTCTTCTCAAGAGTCTAAATTATAATAAAAGTGAATTGTTGAATCAAGCAAGAAAAAGAAGTGTGCTATCAAAGGATAAGAATTGGCTCTCTCTCTTTTCCTCCAAAATCAAAAGGAGAAACATAGAAAGGGATAGGAGAGGAAGGGAAAGGTAAGCTTTTTGAAATTATCACGGGTTCATTTGATGAAACATACCTGCATGTTGTTGTATCTGTTGAAGGTCTTGAAGCATAGTGGGCATGAAAACTGAGTAGGACCAATCAGAATCTGAGAAGGTGTGGGGATCCAATACTGACCCTTGTTAAGAGTACTGCTTGTTTGATAACCAGAAGCAACAGTTACGTCTTCTTTGTCTGATGAAATCTCAGAGGAAGACAGCCTTGAGACCAGATCAGCAGAACAAGGACTCGGTAGCCCTAAATGTAGAGCTACAGTCACAGTTTCACCATCACATAGGCTTTCTTCTCTTTCCTTGTTCCTATCCACTTCCATGGCACTGCATGAGGACTCCTGTTGATGTTCATGCCTCGTTGGACTTAAACTAAGAAGTGGAAGAGCTTCTCTGAGAGGAGGAGAGGGAGGTGATGAGGACTGGCAGAACTGAATGAAAGAGCTGTTGTGGATGGTATTATTATCTGAGTACGTATTGCATCCATAGGATGCATATAGTGATGGATTGGAAGAAGACGCCGAGGCTGATAAATTGTGGTGGAGCTTGAAGTTATACCACCCATTGAAGTAATTGGAATAGGGATCAGCCATGATTGAAAAAGTGGGAGGAGAGAACAGTTACTTGGTAGATGGATAGGCTGTTAGAGAGAGAGAGAGAGAGAGCAAAACAAGGACTAAAGATGGCTAAAAGTTCTTATAAGGTGGAGCCTGAACAAGATCACCAAATTAAAAGAAGTGTATGAGGGAAGGGTTCAAAGAGAAATGAACAATATCAGAGTTGATAAAGCAAACCCAATATTTGAGTAAAAAAGGAGAGACAAGATATCACTTGTGAGGTGTGACTAAACAATAGAGAAATATGCTAAAGCAAAGAGAGAGACTGGCTGAGTGATCACTCAGTGTTTGTTTGGGATATAACTTGTTTTTTTATAAAAAAAAATATTTTTTTATTTTAAATTAGTTTTTTAGTGTTTTGGTGTGTTAATATAGAAAATAAATTTTTTTAAAAATGATTTTATCTATAAAAAAAATAAATAAGATGGGGGTAAGAAAGTGAAGGAAAAGAGGGTAATAGTATTAGATAATCTTGGACTTGAAATAGCAAGCTGCTTATTGAATAGTGTGTGAAAAGATAGTGAGAACAAATTAATGGCCAAGATGACGGTATTCGATAAAACGGTACATAATGTTTTTATTAAAAATAGTTTTTAATTAAAAATATATTAATATAATATTTTTCTTAATTTTTTATTTTTAATATTAATTCATCAAAATAAAAAAAACACTTAAAAAACATAAATTAATTTAATGTTCTTTAAGAAAAATAACAGATAACTGAAACAAGCATTAAGATCCTAATTATTAAAATAAAATTTAATCACCAACCGATCAAGATCATTAAAAAAATATTGAAGCAATTGGAGTGTAAATGGACTAAAGACAAAGCTAGAAATTAGGGTTCGAGGCTTGTCTCCTTCATCATCCCAATCCTAGCTAGAATTAATTATAAATGAATATTTGCTTGGTAGTACAGTCCCTTTTGTTTTATCTTCTTGCATTCTTGATTTTTTTTTCTCTTTCTTGGGAAACAAACAGTTTCAAACCAGCCCAGCACTTGCTTTGGTGGGCGCGCCAATGTCGGCTTGGCTCAGTACCAGCTGAGAACCTGTCCCAACCAACCTTACTGTTCAGTGTTTAAGCTCTTACATGCACTCCACAAGAAGTGGCTCTCTCTCTCTGTCTCTCTCTCTCTCTCTCTCTCTCTCTATATATATATATATATATGTATGTATGTATATATATGTATGTATGTATGTATGTATGCTAGCTCATCATATATATAAGAAAATAACCTCACCTTGCTGTTCAGGTCATTCTGTTGCAAATACTACTGCATCAAGCTACAAGTCTCCATTGACCTAGCTAAGAGGCTATGAGTATGAATCACCTCTATATATATATGATACAGTATATTACTAGCCAGTTGAAGAAAATATGAGGAGAGATCCCCCATTTTTATATCTTTTTGAAGTAGAAATATTCATGATATTGCTTGATGGTAGATCCCCTTTTTTTATATCTTTTTGATGTAGAAATATTCATGATATTGCTTGATGGTGTTTTTCATGTTAAAAATATTTTAGAAAAAAGAAAACAATATTATTTATCACGTACTTTTCAAGAAAAATTCAAATGATTTGATCGTCTTTGATGTATGCATTGTGAAAGAACAAGAGATAGGAGCATGGATTTTTGCTATAAGTACTCCCTCTACCATCCTTTTCCTTGCAGGCAAGTGGAAGTGATATGGCAAACATACAGTCTTGTCTTAATTATTAATCGGATCACTAATGTTTCAGTCTATTCCCAGTTGAGTCCCCAATCCATACACTGGATTTTGTTCAAAATCCTCCTTTTTTTTATATATAAGAAAATGGTTTTTGAAACTTAAAAGAAAAAAAGTCGTTTTGAATTCCTCCCATGAATCCCAATCCTCCACTCCTCTAACATATAACCCCAATTACCATCTATCAGAATAGTGATCCTCTTTGATTCGACCTCCATCTATTCGGGGGAAGTAAAAAAAAAAAAAAAATTCTTTGAGGACTCAATTAAGATTTGGATCCTTTTCTGGGATTTAATTGAGATCAGGATTGTTATAACTGAGGTTCAGAGTTCATTTGGGACCTCGTTTTTCAGGGGAAAAGGAAAGATCCATATTTTGATGATTTGAGCTGCTTGCAGGAAATGTTAGGGCACGGCAAACAGGGAGACAAATTGGAGAATTGGCAATCTTTTATGACATATGGTACCAAAAGAGCATTTTACGTACCACCTAATTAGGCTTTAGGACTCAGCTTTATAAAGTCGATCACCTGCAATGCTAGAAAAATGTTGAATGAAGCTTCACAGAAAATAAACCTTCCATGTAGGCCCCAATTTGGACTGTATAACAGTACTATCATATACTCTTACATTTTCTTCTTAAAAGAGCTGTAGCTAGAACGTTAAGAAGCAGCCATCATTTGATTTTTTTTCTTTTCTTTTTTCTTATTTAAACGATCAAGATAATTTGGTTTTTTTCATTGATTCTTCACACTTGTTTTACAAAGGAAAGAGCTCATGTCAAAGAGACATGTCTTTTATCTTTTCTTTTCTTTTCCTGTTCTTTTAGAAAAATCTTAAATATCAATTCGACAAATTAATTAATCGGCTCATCATAAAAAAAAAAATCATCAAATCACCATTTATTCACCACATTCGGTCAATTCAATTCAAGTGACCTAGTTGTAAACAAATCGTGAGAATTTAAATGAGTTGAGTTACAAAATGTGACATATAGAGATGAATTTTGATCGGAATACGAGTTTTAATTTAAATTTTAACCTGAAATAGATTCAAGAGATCAGGGAGCCCTCCAAGTTAATCCACAAGACAAGATTATGTTCGATAACAATGACTATCTATTATCTTCATAGTGTACGTGCGGGTCTGCGTGGAAACATCTCCTAGTCAAATCCCAGCAGCCACAAAATGCCTCTGAATTGATTATCTTGAAACCCTAAGAGAATCCGTGACTAGGGACAAAGCTATAGAGGAAAGTTACATCCACATTGACCTTATCGTCTAAGCATTTACTAGCTATATACAATGAATATATACTGGACAAACTCATAAGTTTCTCAAGCTCAAACTTCACTGCAACCATTTTGTTTGAATTCTAGGTAGACAGGAAAAAGTAAAAGAAAAAGTTTGGCTCCACTAGCTTTGCAAAAGTTACACATTTTTCTGTGAGAAAGATCGAGAATTGATTAGTGTTTATTTCATACATGTCAAATTTTATAATGACCTAATTGATTGGTTGATTAATTAATTATTCAAGTTTAAGTTGAGGGGTTTTTTTTCCTGAAATATATATCTGAAAGAACAAAGTCATTTTTTTTCATGAAATATATATCTGAAAGAACAAAGTCATTTTTTTTCATGAAATATATATCTGAAAGAACAAAGTCATTTTTTTTCATGAAATATATATCTGAAAGAACAAAGTGCTTGAAAGAGTAACATCGAGGTCAAACAAAATAAAATTATTGGAATAATGGAGCATTCTAGGATTGCTCATGTGGTGGCTAGGTTGGGCTGAGTTGGGGAAGAACTTAACTTTGTTGGTTGTTGTAAATCTAAAATGGATTTAATTAGGGGATGGATGAATTGAATACTGATGAAATGAGAGAATTAGGGTTTGGAAATTTCAAATCTTAATTTGTGGACCTATCAAGCTATTACACCGACCAAATTAAAGAAAAAAAAATAAAAAAGCAGCATCTTGGTCCACAAATCCCACCCCTGATCTAATTCACCCAATTACCCTCTCCAGCAACCCATTTGCCCCCTGCATCAGCTGAAAACATTTATGCAGTGTTATGTGATAAACTACGAAGAGCTTTCTTAGCATTTCCTTGATCTTCTTGCATAAAAATATCCCACGTTACAACATTTCCTTGCTAACATGATTTTATTTTTAGTTACAAGGAAAGGCTCCGTTTCAAACCTACTTTTAAAAATAAGGCACTAATAGCAGTTAAACTATAATTTATTTATTTATGTATTTGTTAAAATTCAAGCTCAAAGATTATAAGAATGTGTTTGATATTATAGTAGCTTATATGATATATTGGTCAATATTAATTGGTTATGATAAATAATTGTCTTTCCCTATATTTAATTTAATGTACTTTGGGTTGAATAGGATAATTTGTTTTATTTTATGTTTACTAGACATTTGACTAGATTCGACCAACTCATGTTCTAGATCTTTTCAAGTTTTTTTTTTAAAAAAAAGGATAAAGAAATGATTGATATGACCTAACCCGGTCAAAAATTCAAGTTAACTTGCGATCTGGTTGACTCAAGATAAAACACGAGTAAAATAATCCATCGACTTTTTTAATATTTTTTTATCAAAGCAAGGTTGTTTTGATTTTTTTTTTATTTAGGTCAAGTTGGATTGACCCTTGCAAGTAGTGACTCGGGCCTTACTCCAGGACACCCTCCAAGTCAGATTTTAAAACTATAAATAATCACTTTTATTTTTATATATGTTGCTTTGGGTCAATTTATATTGACTATCCCGACCCATGACCTTGACCCTACTTTAAGTCAACCTCTTAGTTGAGTTTTAAAAACTATAATAATAATTATTTTTATTCTTACGGTGACTCAAGTCAGTGGTCAACCTGGCCCATGAGTCAAGTTTGGACTTGGGACAACCCTTGGATAGGATTTTAAAACTATAATAATAACTATTTTTATCATTATGTTAACTCGGGTCAATAGCCAACTTCACCCATGGCCCGAACCTAACCTTAAATCAACCATAGAGTTGAATTTTAAAATTATGATAATAATTTTTTTATTATATGCTGACCCGAGTCAATGGTTAGCCTGATATGTGACCCAAACCTAGCCTCGAGTTGACCCCCTGAGTTGAGTTTTAAAATTATAATAATAATAATAATTATTATGTTTACATTGACTCATGTCAATGATCAACCCAACTTATGACCTAGATCTTGCCCTGGGTCGACACTTAAGTTGAATTTTAAAACTATAATAATAACTATTTTTATCTTTATGTTGACTCGAGTCAATGATCAACCCGACCCATGACTCGATCCTAGATCTCGGTCGACTCTAGAATCAAGTTTTAAAACTAATAATGACCATTTTTATCCTAATATTGACTTGGGTCAATGATTAACCCGACTCGCAACCCGAGCCAGGCCTAGGGTTGACTCATGAGTCAAATTTTAAAACCATAATAACAAATACTTTTATCCTTATATTGACTAGGGTTAATGGTCACCTTGACCCGTGAATTGGGCATGACTTTGACTCGACTCTCAAATCGAGTTTTAAAACTACGATAATAACTATTTTTATCGTTATGTTGACATGAGTCAGTGGTCTCAAGTCTGACCCCTAATCAACCCTTGAGTTAATATTTAAAATTATAATAATAATTATTTTTATTATTATATTGACTTGAGTCAATGGTTAACCCGATTTGTAACCTGAGTCTGGCCCCAATTATCCTTCGAAGTAATGTTTAAAAATTATGATAATATTTTTTTTATCTTTACATTGATTCGGGTCAATGATCAACCCGACATGTGACTTAAATCTTGTCCCGGATTGACCCTTAGTCAAGTTTTAAAATAAGAATAACAACTATTTTTATCTTTATATTCACTCGGATTAACTATATTAATTAACCCTTATGTAGTGAATTTGACAAATTGGTCCTACCCTTTTTATTGAGACAAAAATTTCTCTATTAGAACAATATTGAACAAGACCAAAAAATAATTTTTATATCATCCAAATGTGTACCAAACAATTTCACAAAAAATTATCATGTCTAATCCATCATTATGGGTACACCAAATACTATTTTATAGTTATAGTTTGAAAAGATAGGTTTAAGAGAAATTATAAATTATTATTTTTTCTTAACTAAGATTTTAAGAGAATTTTTAGTGGAATCTATATAAAATTATAATGTACATTTATTAACCAAACATTTTAAAATCTATGATTATGACCAAATACAGACTACATCATATCTTACCATAAAAACTACCAAAGCATAAACAGGAAGAATCAACATCTTAATCACTTCATCAAGCAATTAATTTGTTAGCATGATATATGATATCATGTTTAAATTTATATGAATTATCAATATTAATATTTAATTAATTTAGGTTATCATCTTAGATAGATCAATGCAACACTATATTTGAAAAAAACCAAAAAGTTAATCATGTTCATATACAATTTAATCATGGGGATGGGAGCAAGGCAGGTATGGAAACTACCAAAATCTTGCATAGTTTGGATGAATGCATGGAGAATATTAGTAGGAGACATTAAGTGCACCAATTGTTGGATGAATGCATGGAGAATATTAGTAGGAGACATTAAGTGCACCAATTGTTGTAACATGTACATGTGGGTAAAATTGTGTGCCCTAAAGCTTAAACTAAACTATAATAACTTTTATAGCTGAATATTATAAGTGTAATCTCTTATCTTAATGCTAAGAATATTATTAGAATATTGGAGATGTAACAAAGTAATTAATTAACAGAGAGTCTCTCCTCTCTGACCACATTTTGGGCACCAATCCCTCGATGTTTTCCAAGACAACACGAGGGGATATTGTACGAGTTCCTTGAACATTCCTGTCTATGTCTTGTTATGACATTTTCAAGCATCTGCCTCTGTCTCCACAACGCTACCATAACTTTGTCTACGTATAATGTCAATTACATTTTCTTGGGTTCTCATAATTTCAAGACATTGAATATATAATACATGACGGTGCTTTGCATGGATTTCTCCATTCCAAGAAATAAAAGCTCTAGTTCATTTGCATTAGGAGATTGTATAACGAGTTGTGTTGTTAAATCGAGTCTTACTAAATTGAGTCTGAGTTAATAGATTAATTTAGTGATTTATTGATATAAAATCTGGTATAAATAGAGTTCAAAATTAAATCAAGTCAACTCAATCGATTTTGTCAAATTTTAGTTTGATATTTTTATTAAAAAAAATGTAAATAATATTTATTTGAAATATTTTTGTAAAAAATATATGTTTAAGGTGTGAACTTAAACTTGGCTTAGACTAAGTTTAATAACTTTGATGGCAAGAGAAAGAAAATAAGGGTAAATAGAAATCTATATCGGTCCCTATATATTCCTAAATGTTCCATTTTGGTGCTTTTATAGTTTAAATTTTTCCAATTTCAACCTCAACAGTTTTTAAAAAGTTCCATTACAACCCTTTCCATTAAACGACCAACGGCAATGACGAGATCATTTCTGGCATTCTTTCATTGGATTCCATGAAAGTTTTGTGAAAAATGGGAAAGATGAGTATATATTGCTTTAGTCCCTGACAGCTATTTAACAATTAGGGACTAGCTAGTGAAATTTATGAAATATTGTAAGAAAATTCTTGAAGAAAAAATAATCTACAAGTATCAATAGATTGGAAGTGATCTTTCAAGATGCATGTTGGCTTGAAAATTAATACATCGATTTGATGTTTTTTTTTTGTTATTTTTTATGATTTTAATACATAATTAAGAAAACATAATAACCATGCATATATATCTTCAAACATGCTATCAGAATAGTGTTATCAAAATCAGATCCAACCGGTCTCTTTAGTCGGAAAACTGATCACTAACCCTTTTAACATTGAGAATATCAAAATCGGAAGATATTTGGAAAGAAAAGATCATAATAGTTTACTCTCCGGCAAAGATCAGTAACGTGTTTTCAGGAGCAATCATTGATTAATAGCTTACTATTCAGCCATAGCCATGACGTGAGCTTTTAATACTTCCTACTTCTGCTCTGTACAACCCAATGGATCCCTGCCATCTCTTTCACTCTTTATCTTTATTAATGGGCTGGCTTCCTTTGTCTCCATGCATCTTCTTCAATGGCAACAAGTTAACTGGAAAAGGACTCTGTTACCTTCACATGGAGGACATACCCTTTAGATGTGCATCCATATTCTCTTTATTTAAACGCATGCAATCGGCATTCGGCAATGGGGACAACTAATCCGGTGTGGACAATGATTATGGTATGTAATAGTTTACAAAATTATTGAAAATTATATATAAAACACCAATAATTTAGTGCTTCTTAAGGGTTAGCCCAGCGACTCAATCCAATGAGCTACTGATCTGGGATATAATCTAAGTAGATTATGTATTAAAAAAACAGTAAATTCATCTAGATTAACTCATATAACCATGGTTTTGAACCGGTACAAATTTAATAATTTTGAGTTAAAAACATTTTTACAAATTCGGACGTTTAAACCAGTAGAACAATTCTTTTTATTATTATTTTTTTTTCTGTCAAATTGAAATGACAATTTAACTGAGCTATCTGGCTAGGCTTAGATCACAGGAATGGCTACTTGGAACGTATGGTAAAGGGCCACATCACAAGTACTCAGATCATAAATTAGACAAGTACGATTTTTAACCTAAGCCTTTCTTTCTTACTGGTGCATGTCATCTTCTTGGGAATGCTTTGTACAGTTTCGCATGAAAAATCAAAACTACCCTATTCATTGGTTTTCTTCCTATTTTACAGAAGACCTTTTTCTTGTTTCATTTTATTTTTACATGTATAATAGGAAGTGTTGATTTATAGGGTGTATAGTATTATAGCAATTATGTTTTACCTGTGGAGGTTGTATCTTGTATTGTAATCTTTACAACATGTGCGCATATATATATATATATATATATATATAGAGAGAGAGAGAGAGAGGAATACCTAACTAATAAATCAAGTCTCCTATTATTCTCAACTTGACATAGAGCTCTACATACATTAAAACTTTTTGTTCTTTTCCTATGGGTTCAATCAACATGGACCTCTTTATTGCTACTATAAATCCGGCTACTACAAATCTGGTTGTTAATCTGACTACTATCCCTTTTCAATCCATAGCTTCTGTATTGATGTTATCTTTCTTCTAATCTTTTTTATAATTGGTGATTCATTATTATTGTTATTGTTATTAATCATTGTCTTCTAATTGTTACACATCTCTCCAACACTTAGTAAGTCATCTCTCCGAAATTCACAAACACCTATTATCTTTATTGGAGAAGGCAAGTGAAAGGCAAATCTTAATACCTAATTCTGAGGATAAAATGAGAGATCAACAACTAAGTCTAACCCAATTAGAGAATCATATATAGAGGCTAACAGGGCAGCAACAGAACTAGGTGGTACAGCAACGTCAAAACTTGAAAATTGCCCCTGTATGAGTAGAACTCATACTTGGAGAATGGACTAGATAAAAAGGCAAGTGGGGACATATATGCAGGACTGGTAAGAGAGGTGAGTTGCAGGTGATGTAAGCAACACACGTATGGGTTGAGTTGTAAGCACAGGAGATGTAAATGAAGAAGAAGTAAGTTGGCCAAGCTATTAGTGACACTATGATGAGGGTGTTAAAACTACAACACCAGTTATGCAAAATAATTGACCAAGTCAGCTCTATTTACCGATTCTTCTACAGTTTGTTTAGTTTCAATATTGCTTTCCTGTTCTTAGAAGTCTGTTTAGGATTTTATGGCTAGAATAATGAATATAGCTGTTAATTTCTATTTTTATATAACTGACTTACCTATATATAGCAACTCAGTTCTGCAAAATAATATATCTTGTTCTCTGTTTTCCTACTTCTCTCATTTTACTCAACAGGGGAGAGGATAGGGAAAACGTAGGCATCTGTTCAGACTTATCAAAAAAATACACATGTTCATGAAATTGAACATGACAAAAGATGTAAATACATTGAGATGACATGTTTAGCCAACGTTAATCTAAATGAGTGGAGCTATAGCCTAAAAAGACAAATAGAGAGGAATAAAAATCTAATTTATGAGCATTATATGGAAGAAGAAACGAAAAGCATAGACACTCAAACATATGTAAAAAGTCATAAATAGGAGTACAATTAAAAAGACACTTAAAGAGATTTATTTTGTAATTGAAAAGTAAACGTATGATTGTGAGATACATAAAATTCTAAAACATATAATTCAAAAAATGCAAGGGTGTGTTACATTAACCTTGAAGAGTGAGACCAGTTTCAACAATATATCAATAACGACATTCAACAATGTCATTTTACATGAACATTGGCATTCAACAAGAGATTGAAAATGATGAAAAATAAAAAACATATCAGATTTCACAATAAGAGGATAAAACCATAAATAATTAATATGAGCATCCAAAAATGACAAAATAGCAAAAACAATCAGAGAAAAATATAAGAGTGAGGCCTCCAACATCATTAAAAATTAAATCAAGAGGAGCAGAAGTATTTTGACTTGTGGGTTCTAATGACAGACGCGATAACTTTTTTAATGGACATGTTTGATATTGAAAATTGAAAGGTCTAGAATTATACGCAGGTTTATTATTTGACACTAATAAATTTAAAATATAAGAAGTACGATGATCCAATCAACAATGTTAGATGTTAGTAGAGGCACAAACACAAGCAAACCAATAAATTTGAGGAATTGACGTGGCTGAAGACTCAAAAATAACATAAAAGCTATCTTTACTATGACCAAAAAGAAGTATTGTTTTGGTGATAAAACCCTTAACATAAGAAATAAAAGAGTGAAATTTAAAAAATATTTTATTGTCAATATAATTTTTTTGAATAAATAGTAATGGTTTGAATAAATAGTAACGGTTTGGTAGTACGAGATATATAAAAAACATTAGATAAAGTAGAAGTTTCATTAGGTATACATAATTTTATATGGTCAATATAGGATATGAAGAGATCCTTATTATTGCCAATATGTAAATCATCATTATTAAGATATGATTTTGAACTCATTAAATTTATAATATTATGAGTAATATGTTGATTCGCATGAGTGTTTTCATAAAACCAATCACAGAGAAAATGCATAAAAGAAATAAAAAATTCCTTCTATTAAAAATTTCTTAACCCCACCCTATCTAATCTAAAGGTGAATTAACCTCCAATTTGAATCATGTTGAGGTTAAGTTTAATTAATTCCTCTTAATAATTCTCCCTCTCCCCTTTTTGCACCAAACTACCTTAATAGTAACTCTTATAGTATAATATTTATCCCCCTAGCAATTCATGGTTTTTTTCTCTTTATATGAATATCCTCTGTTGATACGTATATGATGTTATTAAAAAAATGCCCCTAAAATCCACTACCAAACTTAAATCAATTGTCCTTAATTACTGAATAAATAAAACAATTAATATTGTACATGCCTCACTTAACTACTCTTGCTTTCCTCTTCAATTATTATTCCTTCGTGCAATAGCATTTATTTCTTCATGAAGCACTATTTCAGTACTGCCTACATTAAATACACACCGTTTTTTCTGCTTTAACTAGTAGAGGAACTATGCATAATTTATTTTCTTTTATAGGAAATGGTACGACGATAATTAAATATTAATTGAAGTGGGATATGGACGTGGTAGGGAACCAAAATTTGTAATTTTAAATGGAATTATAAATGAAAAAATAAAAAATAAAAGACAATTTCTATGCTTTATATATTTTCCTTGTGGGGAATGTGAGAGACAAGGACAAATCAAGTTGGTTTCAGTCTATGGCACCGTCCTCCTCATCCTCGTTATTATTGATTATGCATGTGTATGTGTGGTGGAAAAATTTATTAGGCAAAATTTCATGGCAACCAGATGGGTAATGCCTTTCATCCTCTAATATTCCTCCTTAGTAAATATAAATAACGGTAGGATGTATTTTCGGATTAATTTATAAATTTATCCAAACTAATTTTTTTATCTGAATGATGATCAACAACGTATTCATATATTGGTTTGGTTTGGTATACTTGTATAAATTTAATTAAAAAACTTATTATATGATCATTTAATTTATACTTTCGGTACCTTAAAACAAATAAATAACGGTAAGATGTGTTCTTATATCAATTATTATATATATATATTTATCTAAATGATCTTAGCAATGTATTTATATATTGGTTTGATAATTCATAGAAATCTAATTTTTTTTATATCAAAAAAAAAACTTGGGCAAAGAAATTGAATTTTCTGTTCGTGAAAACAAGGTCGAAAATCATGGTGCCTTGAAATCATAGTAAGCCTACGAGCCTATTAATTTTAACGTTTGAAAAATATTTTTAAAAAATTAATTTTTTTTATTTTTTTAGTATTTTTAGATAGTTTTAATGTATAAATATTAAAAATAAATTAGAAAAAAAAAACTAGTTTAATATATTTCTAAATAAAAATATTTAAAAAAATCATAAAACAAAACAATCTTTAAATAATGAAGGGTCAAATATCTCTTCCACGGGGGGCTTTTTACCCCAGGAGGTCTTGATTGCTTGAGGAGAGAAGCCTCCTGGAGAGTCAAAGGCCAATAGAAAGATGTCTCTGACAGAGCTAGAAGAGAGTGAAGTTGCCCCCTTCTATTTGAGACCTGACGGGTTTAAGAAGACGACAATGGCAGGGGCTCGAGCCTCAAGACTGCACAGTGAGTGACCCTCAGATGGCTTAGCAATTGAGAAAATTGTGAGCACTAACACTACAAACTTATTTCTGGATTGGAGACATTGAAACTCGAACCTTACTATTCAATAGTTATCAGACACGCAATCACAAAAAAATTTAAACTGCCTTGGTCTCATATTAAATGTTTTTTTTTTTAGTAATATCAATTTAGATTCTAAACATCCTACTATAATTTTCACCCATTTTCACTTCTTTTCTTAATAACTCTTTAACAAGCATTCAAGTACTTTATTATAAAATTAGCCAGTTAGAGTTTTAAAAGAAATCAATATAAAGTTAACGTATTTAAACATAATTAAATCAACAGATCAATCTCATGATACAATTAAAACTCAATTTAATTTAAAAAATTAAAATAATATTATTTTTATTAAACTTCGTTAACCCGTCTAAGCCTTGAAATTTATTCGTTTTGTGTAAAATATTCTTTAATGTTTGGCTTAAAAAATCGTTTTGTATAAATATTTTTTGATGGTGGTGAGAACATGATAATAATAAAAGAGATGATTGTGGTAATAGTTATGGTGATGACATATCAATGATGATGGAGGAGATAATGGTGATGTGCTTATGGTGATAATGATATGATGGTGGCAGTCGTCGCAATGATGGGGAAATAGTGATGGAAAAATTGATAAAGCTAAGATTGTTGTTATGGTAACAAAGAATGAGGTGATAAGACGATAGTGAAATGGCAATGGTGATAGTGGTAAAGTAGCAATGATAGTGCTAGAGGTGGTAAAGGAGGAGTGATGACATAAAGAAGGAGATGGTTATGAAAAAATCATGATAGTAGTAAAATAATAAAGGTGATGATAGTAGTGGTGAAAGAAGAAGATAATAATTGAAATAGTTAGATGATATTATAAATAAATTATTATTTATAAAATTTCATGAGTTAAAAATAATTTTTAACAAATAAATTAAGTTTGAAGGTTGATTATAAAATATTTTATATTGAACAATTTTCCTATAAAATATTGTATAAAAAAACACAAATTATTTTTTAAAAAATAAACATAAAAAAATCTTAAAAATATTTGATTATTAAATATTTTGCATAAAACAAACAAAATTTTAATCAAGTTATAAATTAGGCGAGGTATAATAACTTTGATGCGCCGCAGGTTAGCCTGATCAAGCAGCCAGGTATAATAACTTTGATAAATATAGTTACGAATAAAATATAGTAATTTTTTTAAAACAAAAATCATTAATGAATTTTGTTATCCCAAAAAATTTGTGCAAGCATAATTAGAGGAGATCTATCATGAAAAGTTCACCCAGCACAGCACGTTCATACATTGATTAGGTCTTAATCCTAAATTTATTGTTCAGGAAAATATGATAAGAAATTTTATATTATCTGAAGAATAACTACCAAGAGACGGGCACAAGGCCAAAAAAAATGCATATAGAGTTCTTTTTCTTCTTTTTTTGCTTAGCTTTCTTCAATTACAGAAAAAGTTCCCGTTGCGCTTTGGTGTCTGTTATCTATCCATTGAAAAAGGGGAAACAGAACCATATGCTCAGACCATAGAATTCAAGCAAAAGACGATGAACATTGAAAGGAAAACACAAGTAGCTCATCTCTTCAATGAAAACCATGTTCCATTGTGGATGTGAAGGTGACCTATGATAAAGAATGCACAGATCAAAAATCAATCCTGATTGTTTGCTAAAGCAAGATTGATGAAGGTGATTAAGTGAATGATTGTAAATGTAGTTATATAATTGTGATTATTTTCTAAAATACTCCTATAAAATACAACTAAATAAAAAAATTATTTTTCAATCAATCCGAAACATATAAAAAATTAAAAATTTTAACCCAAAAAATAAAGTTTTTATGGAATACAATTTGCACCACTTCAAACCTAAAAGTGCCTTTAAAGGTCAGCACACCGCACAGGGCCTCAAGGACATTGATGATAGAATTAGAGATGCATAGACATAGAAACAGAAATAATGAGCCTCTACAACAAAGCAATAGAGTTGATTCAAAAAAACGTGCTAGGAAGCAAGCAGCCCTTAATTTCGGTGACCTACTCCAAAATGGAATCTCTTTGTGTGCCTGTCATTAAATGCATATTCAAGCCGAAGAGGGCCCAATGGTGAGTCCACACGGATGCCGAAGCCATACCCATATCCACTTCCAGGCTTCAGCCTTGCTCCAGCAGGATCACCTGCAAAGAATGACCAAAAACAGAGGTATAGGTGAAATGTGCATCATTTTAGTAAAACTCATCCCCCCGGCAATGACAAAAAGGGGATACATCCTTGCACACGCAGCATATTTGAAGAACGAAAAGTAATCAGTTCAGCAATCAAGCTTGATATGAATCAGCCGGGAAGTTACTCTATCAAAATAGATCATGTTGAGGTTAGAGTCGCGCCCTACATAACAAGCAGTCATTAGCCTGCCCCGTATCTTTGGACGGGGTTGCCAATCCCATCCCAGTCCAGTAGTGATAGTTGCATCAAGGGCCACCAGCTTTTAATAGAAGGAGAGAACAAATGACTCGTGCCTATTTTTCAATCCCTTTTTGCACAAATAACATAATCTATACAGACAGAACCAACATCCTAAGTAGTGAATCAAGAAATCACACACAAAAAAACATACCAGGCACTGTGGGTCCAGATCCAAGGTCTGTTCCATAGTCAGCAAAAAAAACTCCTTCCACTGGTCCCAACTGCCAAGAACAGACAAATAACTAAATCTTTTCCTTGACGTTTGGATTGTGATGAAATTATTGTCAAACATGCACAGCATTCACAAAAGTCAAAAAACAAGGCCAGTACCGTAATGCCAGTGGTACAACATTCATAAAGACCAAAACAAAAGTTGCCAGCAGTGACCTACCACAGGGAAAGAAATTTCACCCGAGCCAACTGCATAAGATCGACCAGAGCCCACAGCCCCTTCTTCATATCCTCTCACACTGTTTGTTCCCCCAATGGCAAATGCTTCATGAGGAGAGAAATTACCCATCACATGACCACCAGACAAACTGGAAATGAGAAGCGAAGGAAACTCAACCAGCAGTACCAGATTATTGCTTGAACTTCGATATAAATAAGAGTACATGCAGGAGCCAATAAAAAAGATGGATCCTATTGGCTATAATACAGAAGCATAGTGGACTTTACCATTCTGAATAGTACACTGTAATTTACTATAGAACTTTAAATAATTTTGTAATTCTCCCCAACATATAAACGCATTTTTTTTCCAGACAGTAAATAATTTGGTAATTTCAATAGTCAAGAACTTCATTCAAACCTGCTCAACGCTTTGCAACAACTGTTTATCATCTGAAACTTTCCTCATATATACCACAGAAAGGCTATTTAAGCCACTTTACAGACTTGCTCACAGGTAAAAAGGTACAAAAAGAAAGAAATAAATACCAAACCTCAAAAGACAAAGAGCAGGACCAATTTCCACGCCCTTTCTAGCACGAGTATTAACTCTGTTGAAAAACAGCCACTCGGGCCAAAGAGGTAGTCCTTGTTCCATGTTAAACACAAACTGCAAAGACACAAAAAAAAAAAAAATGCCAATCCATAAAACAGTAAAAACCAAAACTGCAGACCTTTTCGTTCTTTATTTTTCTTTTCATTTTTTAACAAGTATATTATAATAAAATGCCAGGATAAGAAATTCCTGCTTAAATGACTAACCATTGAAGAGCCATGGTCACCAGAACCTGTATATACACTTTCAAATTTAGCAAGCAACATATCATCATGATTCTTGCCACTGCATGATACAAATGTTAACAGAAAAGGTAAATCACAAGGCAAGTATATTCGCAATTAACAACCAATGAAACATTGGGAGTTAAAAATCAAAAGGCTTGATGGCATTTTCCACCAGAGATGTGTACCTTGCAGTGAGGGGGCTGCTGTAATGGTCTTTGATCATAGGTTCTCCTTTTTCATTACGAGCACCAGCATGCTGAGATAGTGGGAATCAATAAACAAAAATTGGTAATACAGCTTATGCCAAATTGTTATCTAACCAAGAGAATAAAACTTTCAAAATTACTACAAGCAACCAAAATAACATAAAGGCATTCTATACATTTCCCATGCAAGCCTGGCGAACATAGAAATATCTGAATTCCCTAATTATTTTGAAGCACTGATTAAAGCCATTATATAATGGACTTTCAATATAGTTATTACCTCTACTAGTAGAAACTGTTTTATGGGGTCCCTCTACCTGTATAACAAAGTTTTCATTTAATAAAAATCCTCCACCTGCTAACACTTCTGGCACTTAATGGTTAACCAGTGAAATCACAACACGTGGATCAAATACCTTTTTTCCAACTAATGTTCCACATGTCAAGATCTCATTAGTCAACCCCTAAGTCCTAACTGCGTTAACAGATAAGGTGTTGTGATTAAATAAAAATTGTGTTGTACAAGGACACAATGTCACATTATGTTGGTAAACAGACCAAATAAAACACTTTCTACTAGTAGAGGGAATTTGAGATGTTAAACTGGAAAAGCCCATTATAAAATGGAAAACACATTCAAAGATTCATGGACATGGAAAATATAAAATAATGAGAACAAGGTTGGTAGTCTATGAATTTATGTAGACAACTATTCATAATGTCATTATTATCAAGGGAAAGCTATGGAAATCCAGATACAGCTGTTCATTAACTCATTAATGCTGCCAATTTTCAATAATTAAGTACCTGAAAAATAAGTCCAACTGTTCCACTCCACTTTGGTCTGAGTGGTCTACTAAATTCTATACCAGCTGCAACTCTGCCAATCGTCAGGCTATTATTTACAGGTTGGTTACCATGAACAAGATTCCCAGGGGTTCTTGAATTCTAGTGCAGGAAAAATCAGTTCACAAAGCAATGAGCACTTTTACATTATCACCAAAAAATAATTGCAAGTGGAGGCAACATGACAAAAGATTACCTGAACCATAATTGTTCTAGAAGTTCGTTTGTCGTCCCCTTCAATCCAGGGGTCTGTGTAGTTTATTCGAAAGATTGAGTCAATTTGTCCCCTCTCAAGGGAAATATTAAGTTTCTGGTTTCGTCCAAAAACATTCCTATGAGAATATGCAAAGCTGCAACAGATACAAAGGCAAATGTGGGGTAACAACAACATTCCTCACAAGTTTCCACGTGGTAACAAAGCCACTAATTAAAGATTATCATGCATTTTTTAGAGGAAAACTAAACCAAGCACGTCATGTATTTGGTAAAATTACCTTCCAATAAGTCCTGGTAGAGAGCCACTTGTAGTCCTAGAAATTGCAATGTAATCAGTATATGATGTTTCCAGTCCACCAAAGATAAGTCGATATAAATGCAAATGAGGAAAAGCATGGGATCAGTGCCCTCTATGTTAATATCACTCACCCACTTGATATCCCACCACCAGCAGAAAATCCTCCATTTGGACGTTCAACAACATTCATTATCAAATCAACTTTGCCAGTATCTAAACAACGAGAGGCGGAAAAACAGTTTCAAGTTCAATGTTTGGGATAGAACAGCTGTGTTATGTATGCACATAGGCACCTCCATTCAATTATGCTAACATAAATGATTATTCAGAAAATATGTATAACACAGAAGAGACTCTCAATGACTAGCAAAAGGTATAGACCATGTCAAAAGGTATCATTGATAGAACATTGAATCTTCAGTGTTATGCTTGATACACCAACTGATATCAAATTACACAAGAACCAAATTTATTTGAGAATACCCTCAAGTGGATTCCACCCATGGTTCTCTAAACATGGGTAAAATGTTACTGCAAAGATGCATGGACACACACAAATAAGCGTGTGATGAGTGCCTGCAAACAGACATATATGTGCATGTGTGAGAGTATATATATGTTCAAAGATGTATATTTCAGCTAGCATTTTTCAGAATATAATATTTCAAAATATGCATCTCATCATGACACTAGTTACAATGTATAACATCCTCTTTTTTTAACCTTCAGCAGGTTGAGGAATAAAGCTAACATCTTCCATGATTCCCATAGTTAACACAGTATCCACATCTCTTTTCCCTTGAAGCATGCTGTAGACCTATAAAGGAGCCATTTCAAATAGAAAAACGTGTCAGTGAATATAATAAAGCTAAATTTAATTTCCATAAATGACAATTTGAGTAAAAATCCTTAAAAAAAAAAAAACTATGGAATTGATGTAAAATAGAGTTATGGAGTTAACTTTTATTTAATAACCACAGGAAAAACATAAATGAATGCTACAAATTACAAAAACTAAAGACTTTGAATGCAGAAAAATGATGAAGCCCCCCAGTTTGCCAGAAATGATCATTATATACATGATGTAATCAGGAAATATCGTTTGAAAGGACAAATGAAAAAAGCTATGCCAGAATAACCTGTCCCTTTTTGGTTGTAAGTTGCCTAAGTATCGTCTCAGGCTTTGTCTTCCCTTTGGTTGGTTCACCACTGGAGCATTAAAGCACAAATTAGTAATGAGTCTTTGTCTCCACATCTGGGTGCTTGTGGATGTGAAAGAGATTGTGTAACAAATTGAAGGAAAGCTCTTACGTTTTTCGGTCAAGAAAGCGGATGGAAATGTCATTCACCTCTGCTTCTGCAATTTGTAACCTTATAATACCCCCAGAGAGTATCTCAGCATTTGAGACCTATAAAAATGAAAAGAAAACTGATGCTAATGTAAAAGTTGTGGTCATTAATCATGGAGAACCTGATATTTTAATCCCAGGTTATCATGATGATGATATAATATCATGAAAGATGAAACACAAACCATGCCAAAAAGACCACGCTCCATGTACCAGCTATTGATGGAACTTATCACTTCATCCAATTGCTTAATATTAACCACTTTTCCTGCACAGCTTGACACCAAAAATAAAATCAATGAAAGTTTCCTATTTAAACATTTTAAGGTAGCATGGCAACACCAGTAACCACAAAATAGAATCATATCATAACTAAAAAAAGACTTGTCTATTTTGTAGCATTCCCTTAGTTTGAAACATTATACATTAGAGGAAAAAACACAGAAAACTGGAAGGGCAAAACAATTTACAAAATAATGAGTATGAGAAGGGCAAGGAAGAGATAAAAAATGGGCATTAGACTTGGTCTACCGCATCACTCATAGATTAAGCTAATAAACACAAAACATGTAGACAAACTCATGTGAAATGCATACATTATTCAGTGGGAACTACCATATTTTATCTAAGTATCTTGTGTTCACTGACAAGGGATGATGTGGTCTATGTAATAATTTCTCCAGCTCTACATACAACATGTATCATTAACCTCTATAAATGTAATACGAAATACAACCTACCATATCCGCCACGAAAAGCATCCTGTAAAAACTTTGTCGGAAGAACACTAGCCCCTTCGCATACTAGCCCAAGAAACTCCTGGTTTGGCTCTACCTTATGCCACAAGAAAGCCACATTAGCCATTAATCCAACCCATACCATTGCATTGCCATCTGCTGTTGTTTACAAACAACTCACACAATGCACGAATGCAAGCCACAATGCTCAAAGACATTAACTTTCTATAAGCCCAACATCCCAATTATAACTGCGAATGAAAATCCGTAATTTGGAGGGTCCCACCTACCTGAAAAACCAGTCGAATGCCATCACGTGTGTCAACAGCAACAGGCATACAGGAGCAAAAGTACCCACTACTAATAACCCTATGCACATCCTCCTGAACTTCACGAACCGTAAGAGCTGAGTTAGCACGGCAAGCTTTTAACGCAGCTAGAGCCTCAGCTTCCAAATCCTTCCTCTCTAGTTCCTCCCCGTCTTTATTCCTCACCAACACTTCACTTATCAGCACCCTCTCCTCATCATACCGACTCGGCCCATGAACCCCACCCGCCCCGCCACTCTTCTGCTGGGCCACCACTGAGTCACTCTGAGTCGAATCACGGAGTTGAGACTGACTCAGTGACAAGGACGCGGAGCAGAGGATCGGCAGGGATTTAGGGTCGGACCCGGGGGAGGACGGCCGAGGTAGGGAGAACGAGGCGGAGCAGAGGAGGGGTGAGTTGGGGAACCTGGTGCGGGTTAGGAGCGAGTCGAGGAAGGTGAGTTTGGTTTGTAGAAGTTGAGAGAAGAAAGGGAGAGAGGGTTTAGTTTGGTGGTGAAGGAAAGGTGCGATTTTGAGAGCAGAAGAAGTGAAGGAAACGTCGTCGTTTTTTACCATTGTGGAGAGAGATTTTGCGTAAGGATGTGAATTGGTGAAGAAAAACGAAGAGACAACCCTAATTGGAGAACATTAATTTGGGGATTTTTTTCTTCTGAAGAAGAGATGAAGACGAACCCTAGAGGGGGGTGTCCGTCACTTACAGCAGCAGGAAGCACCTGATGCTTTATTTTCGTCAAAATGAATATTAATATATACATTAACAGAAACAATAAAGGACGAAGGCTAAAAACTGTGCAAAATACAAACGACCGGTAAATTACGAGTTTGTTCTTTTAAAAATTGGGGTGCCCATAAGGGTGATTTAGTCTTTTACTACTGCATTAAAGGATTGTCGCGCAATTTGTCCTGTATTATTTTATTTTGTTAATCTTTTCAACTTTTTTAAAAACAGTCAAATTACTGATTTACCCCTCATAGAAAAATTAAAGTGATGGCCAAGTTTTTGTTTTTTACAAAATAGAAAAATAATTGAAATAAAAATAAAGTGATTATTCAGAGTATTTTTTTTAATTAAAAAGTTGTAAAAGCATAGAACTTAATCCTCTGTATCTCGTGCTCGTGGATGGTAGTGGGTGTGATGTGTCTTTCATTGATGAAATTTGTTATTCTATTATATTTTTGAAAGTTTTATCTTGTTTTTCTTTTCTTTTTTTTTTCCAGTACAGAGTGTGACAGCATTTGATAAATAATTTCTTATTGGAGATTTTTTTTTGTTAAAGTTTTATTGGTTTTCAAAATCATTCTTTAATTAAATTTTATGGTATGTTATTTTTTTTAATTTGATCCTTATTATTTTATATTGTTTTTTCTATTTGTTAAAGTAATTTTTCTTTTGAATTTAACTCACCAATTTATTTATTTTTATTACCCTCTATTTATGTTTTATTTTGATTTCTCACTATCATTCTTTTGATTATAATTTTTTTATATCATTTTATGTAATTGATGATGCTTTTGTTTCATCCTTTAACGTTTAATTTGTTAGGGATTGAACATTGTGAGTTACTCATTTATTGTGCTCTTAATTTAATAATTTGAATCACATGTTTAATAAGTTGATGTAGTTCGATATATTTTTTTAGCTCATTTTTTTTTTAATTTTATTGCTTAGCATTATTTTCTTTAAAAAAATATCTTGTTGTTATCTTCATTGTTTTTTTATTAATTTATCCGAGTCTTATAACTTAACTCACGAGATTTGCAAATTTTTTTTTGAATAAAGGTTTTTTATAATTGTTTTGCATGTGTTTAATTTTTAAATATATTATTTTGATTCATCTATGAATTTTTTTTGTTTTATGTATATTGAATTTATTTTTAAAAAATACTAAATATTTATTTTTAAATAATATTTCTAATATGTACAACCTTGCAGGAAGTTTTTTTCTCTTTTTATTTTATTCAATCTTTTTATTGTCATTTGATTTAATAAAAAATTAATTTTAATAAACAAATTTAATGAACACATTTTGATAAATATTTTAATCTATATCTATCGCTCAAATTTTTTAGTTAGTTTTACTTTTAGTTATTTTTAATAACTTTTATTTTATTTATTTACATATATGATTATCGATTTATTTATTTAATTAAAAAAATTTATATAAAAAAACAAGTTAGAAAAACCTGTATATTAAAAAAAATTAAAAATAAAAGTACGGAACTTGCAGTGAAGCGTGAATCAAGTAACTAATACATGTATGTGTGTGTGCGTGTGTCTATATATATATATATATATATATATATATATAT
>NW_011499950.1:240479-272601 GCF_000495115.2 Populus euphratica
TATATATATGTTAAATTTTTTCCAGCATGGTAAGACATTTTGGAGTGTATTATTTGTGGCAAAACGGGAGTTAAATAACTAGTGTGTATATGTATATTAAAATCTTTTCAGCGTGTTAATCTATTTTGGGCAATTTATTTAGGGCTGGATACTTTGAACCAAAGTTATAAAACCCCACATGTTTAAGGTAATTATGAATTGAATGGTTTAACTTAAGTTAATTTAAATTAATTAAAATAATATTCTTTTACATTTTTTTTTAAATTGAATTAGATTTTCACCAACTTTAATAACAGTGCTCGAAACTTGAGAAAGTGGCTCGAAAGGTTTGGTTGTGGGAATTGTTGGCTGCGGTACTTGGTGTTGTTTTGTTACATTTTTTTTTATGTATATGGAGAAAGAGGAGGGAGTAGAGATGATAATTTTAACGTGAATGATTTTAACTGGAATGATATATATATTACATAACAAGTAATAAATAAATTACAAATATTATCAAACTTATCTAATAAATATATAATTTTTTAATCTAATATAATATTTATGTAATCTGATATAATATTAAAAAAAAACATATTTACATGCCCTTGTCTCACTGTCATTCTTTTGTTATTAAATAACCAAACAAAGCCCGGTTTCTCTCCTATACACAACTCTCTGGGAATTAAATCTGCTTCAGAGGTGGTAATAGAGCTCATGTTTCTTCTCTTATTGCTGTGATAATAAACACATAGATGCCCTTCGTATATGCACAATGATTTTGCGTTTTCATTATAATTTATTGCTTTCCTGATTCTTCTGCAAGTTAACATCCACATGAACAAGGGGAAGATGGAGTCTCCTGTTGGAAAATATATAAACTTGCAATTTGACATGTCTAGCTTGCATCTAGTTAGTGTGATGAATACTTTATTTGTTCCGAGACAATAACCAAACGTTATTCTAATTCCGATCGATATCCGAAGACGGTGTATGAACGATGACAATGTAAAGATTCGAAGAGCTAGGGTGGTTCTTCCTCCATGTCCATTTCCAGTCTTCTAGTTGCAAGTTGCAATAAACAGAATGGATGATGGAGATATCGATTCTACTGTCTAATTTAGTGTATTCATTGGAAAAATTATCAAATAGAAAGTGGGAAATTCGTTGGGAACATAGCATGGTGTGTCATGTATCATGCTTTTCTTTCTTTTTCTGCCCCCACATAACTGTGCCCTCCCTCTTACGTGACAAAACAGATTTTCTTTGATGACAAGTTTAGCAGAGAAAAAAGAGAATTAACACCGAAATTACAGTAGAAGGGAGCCAAGAAAAATTATTAAGATGCATTGTCGCCTTTTTTTTTAATCTGGAAGGACATCAACGCATATATGTCAGGGACAAAACTTAGAATCTTTTCGAGGATAGCCATGATTATGCACAGAGATGCACGTACAAGCTACTATATGTGATACCAATGTCAAGGCCAGAAGTTAGAATCTTTTCGAGGTTAGCCATGGTTATGAACAGAGATGTACAAGCTACTGAGATTCGAACTCTTGATTTCATAAATCAACGCTCTAGGAGGTGCTCATTTACTGCTACACCAACCCCTTGTTAGCGTGTTAGGATTTATTTTCTGACAATTTTACCTCATTAGACCAGGATTTCCATATTTGGAAATCTCTATCGGAGACAAATATTTAGCTAACTTGCGACGAAGACCCTAGTTTTTTATGCAAAAAGCTGGTGGTTGTTAAGGTTTTTTATGCAATGAAAAAGGCAAAAGGTTCCCGTATAGTGGAGGTTACCAAGTTGGGGAACTCAGTAAGATGTTTTGCATTGAGAGTGCTGGCTGGCAAAAATTTATGGTAAACACTAGAGGGTAGCTCCTTACTCCAACAGGAAACTGGCTGCTTCTGTTTCCCTAGTTAAAATCTAATGACTATTTCCCTATTCTGTGATAAAACCCTCTTTTAAAACCTGAATAACCTCGTGAAGACTGTCGTCCAGTCTGCTATGTATTATTAATTCAGACAGAAGGGTTACTTTCAGGCTGACAAGAATTCACTACCCTTCTCCATTGTAATCACATATTGTGAACCTCTTCTCTTTAGCTTATTTCTTTCAGTTTCTTTCTTCTTTGCCATTGGTTGTAAGGTTTGTTCTCTAACATGTGTTGAAGTCATTAAACTAGTTTGTCCATGGTTTGTGGGCAAAGTCTTTCTTTTAATTTGAATATTTCATGTCTTTGTTTTAGGCTTGCAATGAGCTTGGTTGTTGTTGAAGGTTTTTGTGCTTGCTTCGCTTGGTTTCTGTTATTTAACTAATTTCTTGAAATCAGTATTTTTCATAAGAATCTTGAAAGCACACTTTGAGGTTTTGCTTTCAGCCTTTTCCTTCTTTTTAATCGCTTGTTCTTCACAAACTAGTTTGGAATTGCGGATACTGTTGAGCTGTTAATGTAGACGAACCTGGTTCATTTCTTTTCTCCTCATTGTAATCTACTCTTCTTTTAGCTAATTTTTGGTTAACAATCTTTTGATTGCATTGAAAGGAAGAATGATACTCGTCATTTTAGAGGCTTGTAAGATAGAGGCCTGTAAAATAGAGGTCACCTTCTCATAAACAAGTTCTTTTCATACCCAAACTAAGTCTACAGGTTGACACTCAGAATTTATTAAAATAAAATTTTCTCTACAATTTAACTATAATATTAGAGTTTGCGAAACCTTAAATTTTCAATAGAACTCAATAAATTGGGAACTCATTGACTTCCCTTTCTAGAAACACCATTAAACCACAAATAGCTTGGCGTTTAACATAGCATGTGCTATAGCAGTATAAGGTGTTTAACATTCTGTGTTGCTGCTCAATTTTTGTTTAGGACTGTGAGATTTAAACTCTCAAGCTGTTTGATCTAGGAAAATGGACGTTGATGGGAGGGATGATCTTCAAGCACCTTTGCTTCAGCCTTCAGGGAGTTTTTTAATAGATATTCCCGAGGAGAAAACTCAGACAATCACATTCAAAATTGGGGGTATTAACTATGCATCTTGTCAAACATCCATAGAATCTGCACTCTTAAAGGTCAATGGAATCGAGAGTGTTTCAGTGTCATCGTATCAAGGCCAGGCTGCCGTCAAATATGTACCTGAATTCACCAGTGTAAATCAGCTCTATGTAGTATATATCGTGCATAAGTATGCGAGACTGATTTTACTACTAAATCTGCTTGAGTTTGCTATTTTTCACCATTAACAATATGGTCTTATTTTAGGCAATAAAAATTAAGGAATCGTTGAGGCGGAAGGTTTTTCAGTTAGTGAATTTCCAGAGCAAGATATTGCAGTATGCAGGCTTAGAATCAAAGGAATGACTTGCACTAGCTGCTCTAATTCCATTGAATGTGCCCTTAAAATGGTTGATGGTGTGAAGAAAGGAGTTGCTGGTCTAGATCTTAAAGAAGCTAGGGTCCACTATGATCCTAACCTTACTGATATTGATCGCATCATCGAAGCAGTGGAAGATGCTGGCTTTGAAGCTGAACTTTCAGGCACTGCAGTTGATGTTAACAAAAGTTGTCTAAAACTTGAAGGAGTGAGCTCTGTGGAAGATGCGACCATCATCCAATTTACCCTAGAGTCCCTTGAAGGTGTAAATCATGTTGCAATGGACTTGACAGAAAACAGAATTACGGTAACATATGAACCAGACATCACTGGCCCAAGATCTCTCACACACAGCATCCAGAATGCTGGAAAAGGTACTAAAGTGTACACTGCCAGCTTGCATGTCACTCCAAGTGGAAGAGACGTGGGGTGGCAGCAAGAAATTCGAACTTTCAGAAATCAGTTCTGCCTTAGCTGCCTGTTTACACTTCCACTATGTATACTCTCGATGGTGCTTCCCATGCTTCCTCCTTGTAAGAACTGGTTAGACTACAAGATCTACAAGATGCTCACCATTGGTATGCTTCTGAGATAGATCCTTTGTACACCAGTGCAGCTTGTTTTTGGCCAAAGGTAAATACATTAGCTCTGTTTTTCCTTTCCTAAATTTACTATTCTTGGAACTGATAGGGTTATGTTTTCTTCTTTTGATTACTTTGACAGATTTTATGTGGGAGCATTTCAAGTGAGATATTGTAGAAGAACTATCTCAATCTAATAGCTTAAGTGGTTAGGTCATCCAAAGATATGATTTATATTATTCTCTACTCATTTGCACTGCCACTTTCAGAAATAAAATTGTTACAAACTAAGAACATTAAAATTTTACCTCTCTTTCTAATGTCTTCAACAGGTTATCGGCGGGACTTTGAATGAGAAAGGATGTTTACTAGCCAAGGCAAATCATGTTGGATCAGACACTACACTTTCCCAAATTGTTCGAATTGTAGAAACAACTCAGCTTGCCAGAGCACCTGCTCAGAAACTTGCTGACCAGATCTCAAAATTTCTCGTTCTTATAGCGAGTGTACTTGTGTCCATTGAATATTTACTCTACACTTGTCTTTGATTTCCAGCAATTAATGGTTACTTACAGGATACCATTGTTTTCCTTCCATCCACAATCATGTTGTTGCTGCATTTATAACATGGTTGGGACGGTTTGTCCTTGAAATTTCGGAATTTTTTCTGAAACATAGGATACCGGAAGCCATGGATGAATTTGAATTTGCATTGCAGTTTGGTATTTCAGTGCTGGTGGTTGCTTTCCCATGTGCTTTAGGCCTAGCAACTCCTACAGCAATAATATTGGCGACAGGAAATGCACTTGAAAAGGCACACAAGGTATGGCCATCATTTCTGGGAAAAGCAGTAGCCAGTTTCTATCCAACAAGACAAGAAAAACAAAAAATGAAACCTAATAAAAAAGGTAGGAATCAATTCATGTCTGAAGTTTCTCGGTTGAAAAGAATCCATTATTAAATCTTAATGTCTCTTTTGACAACCAAAAATTTAATTTTTTCTGCAGGTGACAGCTGTTGTGTTAGACAAGACTGGGGCACTGACAATTGGGAAACCTGCTGTAGTTAGTGACGTGCTGTTTTCAACTGTTTCATTAGAGGACTTCTGTGATGCAGTCATTTCTGTACAGGTGAGTGCCTATGTTCTCCATGCCATTTTTCATAGAAGAAGTTAAGGATTTTGATGCAATATGAAAGAGGTTTTGATGCCAGTACACAGGGACTTTGCAAAAGTTACGAAAATTTTACAAGTAAAATTGACTCACACATCTCGAATTATTTTGTAACATGATGAAAGTGGAAGTTGACTTCTATCCCTTGATTACTCAGGCAAATAGTGAACATCCATTAGAAAAGGTTGTGGTGGAGCATGCCAAGTGGCTGTGGCAGAAGCATGGTTCATCAAGAGAACAGGTCACAGAGGTTAGGGACTTTGAGGTGCATCGTGGAACTGTTGAAGTAAACTCAATCTAGAAGGTCAAGAAAGACAGCCACCAGCTGTCACCGCCCAGCCACCGGCCGCCAGCCGCTTTCACACCGTCGGCCAAAAACCGCCTTCACACTTGAAGGTTGAATTTTCTTGTTTTGATTTCGTGTATAAATAGATAACTAAGCTTATGCAATTATGTGTGGAGAGATTGAGAGAAACACTAGAGAGAAAGAGAGAAAGAGAGAGGGGTTGTTGTAAGCTTTTGTTTATGTTATTGTAAGCTTTGTTCTTGAAATAAAAGAATGTGTTTTATTTTCTCCGAGTGTTTCAAAGCCATCACAAGTGGTTTCTCCCACCAACAATTGGTATCAGAGCCCCGTTCGTCAGAAAACAGAGGTATTTTTTGGGAAATATCCGAATTTTCAAAGTTGTCAAAAACAAGTTTTGATCATTCCAAAGTATAGAGCTCATCAATACGAACTCAACGGTGCAAAAATCAGATCAATCGGAGCACGGGGTGGACCACACTCTCCGTCTGAAATTTCAGCACTGTAGCCCACGCGCCCCGAGGAAGAAGACGAGTGAGCCAAACACGCGCCATATTGGAGCCGAGCCACAAGCCATATTTTGAAGCCGAGCCGAGCTCCAAACCATATTCCGAAGCTGAGCCAAGCTCCAAGCCATATTCTAAAGTCAAAGTCAAAAAGAATATTCCTTGGAATATTCCCGATTCAACCCAGCAAACCACCCGAATTGGTTTTTGGACCGGTTCACCTTATTTTTGACCCATTTTCTACAAATGCAGACCGGTTCCCTACTATTTGGACCATTCCGGATCCATCTATGGTGTCGGTTTTTCCAAATTCAACTCCCAAAAAGGTGATATAGTCATTTAAAGAGCAAAATGACTATAGAAAATGCACAAACACTCATCCCGAAGCTAACCAAAGACAACTATGATAGTTGGTGCATCAGATTGAAGGCATTCCTTGGTTCACAAGAGTGTATAGACATTGTGCAATATGGCTATGAGGAACCGAAGGCCAAAGAATCAGAAGATGCTCTACCAGAGGTACAGAAGCAAGTCCTCAAAGCCAATAGAAAAAAAGACAACAAAGCAAAGACCATCATTTATCAAGGTCTTGATGAAGCGACATTTGAAATCATTGCTTCCGCAGAAACATCAAAAGAAATATAGGAGGCTCTCCAACAAAAATACAAAGGTGCTGACAGAATAAAGAAGATTCGTCTCCAATCTTTGCGAGGTGAATTTGAATTATTACAAATGAAGTCCTTAGAATCCATTTCTGATTATCACACAAGAATTATGGTGATAGTCAATCAGATGAGAAGAAACGGAGAAGCCCTTTCAGATACTCGAATTACTGAGAAAATTTTGAGATCCCTAGATCCAAAATTTGATTTTGTTGTTGTCACTATTGAAGAGTCCAAAGAGGTGGACAAGTTAACAGTGGATGAACTTATGAGTTCTTTACAAGCTCATGAGCAGAAGATTGTAAAAAGAAATGGAGATAAGGCAATTGAGCATGCCTTACAAGCAAAGTTGTCTCTCAAAGACAGGTATGAGCAAGGGGAGACTTCAATAAGTGGATACACCACTCGAGGAAGAAGTCAACAAACACGAGGAGGATTTCAACGATTTCAAGGCAGAGGTTCTTGGAATACAGGTTTTAGAGGAAGAGGTGGTAGAAACACCACCAGAGGAGGTCGAGGACAACAAGCATTCACTCCTAGAGGAAGAGGAGGCGGTTACAATAACCGTGACAAGAGGAATATTCAGTGTTATAATTACAATCAATTTGGCCACTATAGCACTGAATGTCAAAAGAAAGCTCCACTGGAGATACGTGAATGAGTCAACTATACAGAAGAGGATGTCAACAGTAGAGGAGCAGATGCATTATTTGTCCAACAAAGACTTGACAAGAATCAAGAGAATATTTGGTATCTTGATTCTGGAGCCAGCAATCACATGTGTGGCCAACGAGATTTATTTGGTGATCTAGATGAGACCATACAAGGTTTTGTCACCTTTGGAGATACGTCAAAAGTTTCATTCAAAGGTAAAGGCAACATCCCAATCAAGTTGAAGAATGGCGATCATAGTTACATCGCCGATATCTACTATGTCCCAGCCATAAAGCAGAACTTGGTGAGCATAGGTCAACTTTTGGAGAGAGGCTATACACTTTATATGAAGAATTGTCATCTGACAATTACAGACTACAATGGAAGATTAATTGCCTATGTGAAAATGTCCAAGAATAGAATGTTTCCTTTAAACATCCAATATGATGCAGCAAAGTGTTTGAGTGCCATCACCAACAGTGAAGAATGGATTTGGCATCTGAGGCTTGGACATCTGAATTTCACAAGTCTGAAGATGCTAGCAAGCAAGAAGATGGTTAAAGGTATACCCCACATTGATTATCCAGAAGAAGTCTGTGAGAGTTGTGTCCTCAGCAAACATCACAGATCCAGTTTTGCCAAAGAAGTCAACTGGAAAGCAAACAAGCCACTAAAGTTAGTACACACAAATGTGTATGGTCCTATAAAGCCTATGTCGACTGGACAAAATAGGTACTTCCTCACTTTCATTGATGATTTTAGCAGAAAGACATGGGTATATTTTTTGAAGAGGAAGTCAAAAGTGTTCAGTTGTTTTAAAGATTTTAAAGCAATTGTTGAGAAGCAAAGTGGCTATAAGATCAGAACCGTGAGATCTGATCAAGGTGGAGAATATACAGCAAATGACTTTGAAGCCTTTTGTACACAACAAGGCATCAGACATCAGACAACACCAGCTTATACACCACAGCTGAATGGTGTAGCTGAAAGGAAGAATCGAACAATTCTTGATATGGCAAGAAGTCTACTCAAAGCAAAGAAGCTGCCCAAGCAATACTGGGCTGAAGCTGTATCATGTGTAGTATATTTGCTAAACCGCTGCCCAACTAGAAGTTTGCAAGCTGTCACTCCACAAGAAGCATGGAGTGGTCACAAACCACTTTTACTCATCTTCGAGTCTTTGGTTGTGTGGCATATACAAAGATCCCAGATGCAAGAAGGACCAAACTCGATGATAAAAGTGAGAAATGCATCTTTGTCGGATATGGTGAGAGAAGAATGGGATACAAGCTGTATAATCTCATCACCAAGAAGGTAATTATGAGCAGAGATGTTATCTTTGAAGAAGATAAAACTTGGCAATGGAATGATGACCAAGAAGCAGTTAAATGGATCAGCACTGATTTGATCCTTGAAGATGAAGAAGTACCAACAGTACTTGCAAAAGGTCCAATAGTACCAGAAGATGAGCCACAAAGTCCGGTACACAGATTTCCTGTATTTAACAGGAGAAACACGCCAGAATCATCATCAATACCATCATCATCAGCATCCTCATCAGAAGGACCAAGAAGGATGAGAAATCTAGAAGAGCTGTATGACGCCACTCAAGTAATGGAAGATACAACTCTATTTTGTTTCTTTGTAGATAGTGACCCACTTAGCTTCAATGAAGCTATCATAGAAGAGAAGTGGATAAAAGCAATGGATGAAGAAATACATGCCATTGAGAAGAATGATACCTGGAAGCTGACTTATCTACCAGAAAACGAGAAAACAATAGGTGTCAAATGAGTCTATAAGACAAAGAAGAATGCAAAAGGAGAAGTGCAAAGATTCAAAGCAAGATTAGTGGCGAAAGGCTACAAACAGAGAGAAGGCATTGACTATGGAGAAGTGTTTGCTCTAGTAGCCCGGCTAGAGACAATCAGATTGATGATCTCACTAGCAGCACAACATAGATGGAAGATCTATCAACTTGATGTGAAGTCAGCATTTCTGAATGACTTCCTAGAAGAAGAGATCTATGTTGAACAACCACTTGGATACATTGATGCTGAAAATGAAGGCAAAGTATACAAGTTGAAGAAAGCCCTCTACGGTTTGAAGCAAGCTCCGTGTGCTTGGAATACCAGAATTGACAGGTATTTTCAAGATAATGGATTTGAAAAATGTCCATATGAACACGCAATTTATGTGAAGAAAGAAGCAGATGGCAGCATATTATTTGTGTGCCTATATGTTGATGACTTGATATTCACTGGCAACAATCCTACCATGTTCGAAGACTTCAAGAAAAGCATGGTACAAGAGTTTGAGATGACAGACATTGGTCTGATGACACATTTTCTTGGCTTAGAAGTGGTGCAGAAAGAAGAAGGGATTTTTGTATCCCAAAGCAGTTATGCCAAAGATATTCTTGAAAGGTTCAAGATGGAAAGCTGCAATCCGGTATCAACTCCAGTTGAGAATGGAGTGGAATTGAGGAAAAGTAAAGTTGAAAATGTTGATCCAACTTACTTCAAAAGCTTAGTAGGAAGCTTAAGGTACTTGACATGTACCAGACCAGATATACTCTACGGAGTCGGATTGATCAGCAGATATATGGAGAAGCCAGACCAGTCTCATTTGAATGCAGCCAAGAGAATTCTTCGCTACATCAAAGGCACAATAAATGAAGGTATGTTTTATACCTCAAGTATAAATTTCAATCTTACTAGCTACTCGGATAGTGATTGGGGTAGAGATCTGGATGAAAGAAAAAGTACAACAGGGTTTGTATTTTTCGTGGGAGATACATCTTTCACATGGTCATCCAAGAAGCAATCAATTGTCACGTTATCAAGCTGTGAAGCTGAGTATGTTGCTGCCAACTCAGTTGTATGCCATTTAATATGGTTAAGGAATTTGCTGAAGTTTTTGGGATTTCCTCAAGAAAATCCTACAGAGATTTATATCGAAAATCGATCAGCGATTGCATTGACAAAAAATCCAGTGTATCATGAAAGAAGTAAACATATTGATACACGTCATCACTTTATTCGAGAGCATGTAAAGAACAAAGAAATCGAGCTGATATCCTGTAAGACAGATGATCAAGTTGCAGATATCTTTACCAAGCCATTGAAAAGAGAAGTATTTATCAATTTGAAATTCATGCTTGGAATGACATCCCTCGATTGAGTTTAAGGGGGAGATTTGTTGAAGTAAACTCAATCCAGAAGGTCAAGGAAGGCAGCCACTAGCTGTCACCGCCCAGCCACCAACCGACCAGCCACCGGCCGCCAGCCGCTTTCATACCGTCGGCCAAAAACCGCCTTCACACTTGAAGGTTGAATTTTCTTGTTTTGAGTTCGTGTATATATAGATAGCTAAGCTTATGCAGTTATGTGTGGAGAGATTGAGAGAAACACTAGAGAGAAAGAGAGAAAAAGAGAGGGGTTGTTGTAAGCTTTTGTTTATATTATTGTAAGCTTTGTTCTTGAAATAAAAGAGTGTGTTTTATTTTCTCCGAGTGTTTCAAAGCCACCACAAGTGGTTTCTCCCACCAACAGGAACTGGGGTAAGTGGAAAAGTTGGTGACAGAGGGTTTTGGTTAGGAACAAGAAGCTCATGAATGCTTTCAATGTATCTGTTGGTTATGAAGTTGAGAGCTATATCTCTGAAAATTAGCATTGGCTAGAACATTTATACTAGTCGCCATTGATGGGAAGGTTGCTGGAGCTTTCTCTGCGGCTGGTGTGATGAGACCAGAAGCTCAGCTTGCTGTGTCTTTTCTCCGCTCACTGGGCATCTCAAGCATCATGACCAAAGGTGACAACTGGGCTGCAGCCACAGCCATTGAAAAGGAGGTTGGAATTGAGGATGTGTATGCCGAAATAGATCCCCTCGGAAAAGCTGCCAAGATCAAAGAGTTACAGGTGAATTTATTTTGAAACAAACACTCACTGTAGACAATCTAATGCTCATGAATTTTGAAGCTCCGAGTCATTCTATCTTCAGTATCCATTTAGTAGTAAGATGATAGTTTGGCCTGGAAAAGGGAATGAGGCACAAACTAATCTGAGGAGACCTCGAAAGAGCTTTGTCGATTACATGTTTACCTAAGTAGAGTTCTCATAAAATCACAAATTTCACATCAATTATCCTGTCACCCAAATGCAAATGTTGTATGAAGAAATTAAATTCTGACTTGAATTTTCTGATCGAAACTGTAAGCAGATGGAAGGGATGAACGTTGCAATGGTCGGAGACGGAATAAATGACTCACCAGCCCTGGTTGCATCTGATGTTGGGATGGCATTTGGTGCTAGGACAGATGTGGTCATAGAAGCAGCTGATATAGCTCTTATCAGAAGCAACTGGGAAGATGTAGTTGCAGCTATTGATCTATCCCAAAGACCATCTCCCAAATGAGGATTAACTATTTCTGGGCACTTGGCTAAAACATGATTAGCTTGCCTATTGCTGCTGGCATTCTGTACCCTTTCACTGGAATTCGGTTACCTCCTTGACTTGCTGGTGCTTGCATGGCTGCTTCATCTCTTAGTGCGGTTTGTTCCTCTCTTTTGTAGCAGTCTTACGTGGAGCCTATTCATATAGAGCACTGTAAAAGCACTAGCTAGAAGGCCACCTAGGAGCTTCAAATGTATAAAAAATGGTGACAGGCTAGCTTAGAGCTGGACTCCTGACATCTGTCGTTAATTACTACTTTCTTCAGCTGATACACTGTAATTTACTTCATATAAAACAAAGTGAATACCTTTTTGCATTTTATTTTTGCGTTTCAAGATTGACACAAGTCTTTTCTCTTTGTAGCTCTAGACTAATGCACCGTTTGGCGACGCAATGCACCACAACAAAAGAATCATTTTTGATGTTTTAGCTAGCGTAATGCAGTGCACCGCGTTGCCAAACTGGCACTAACACAACAGGGTTCAAGCGTTGGTTGCAGAAAAGGCATGACAAAAGTTTAGAGTTAAGGAGGCTTGATTAGATTATGTCCTCTTCAATCATTACTTAAGTTGTTGAAGAACACCAAGTTAATAATGCCTCATTCTTCAATCAATTTTCCAAATGAAAACAGACTGAAATGAGAAGATTGAAAAGCTTTTCAAACTCGAAAGGGGTGATTGAGACAAGAACAAGTTTTAGAGCTAATTTAAGAAGAATTTAAATTCAGGGGGCAAATTGAAATTTACCCTTATACAAAACGTTTGATTATCAGTAAATTAGTATCATCCCTTGCCTGTGGCGAACACCCTTTTCACCGAAAACATCTCAACACGTGGCATATCTAATCATATTTTTTCTCAAAACCTTTTCTTTTCAAAGCTCTCTCCCCTTTCCACAGTGACAAGCTCCATGTGGATTAGAATATCGTGGTTAATTTTTAAAGTATTTTTATTTAAAAATAATAATAATAATTTTTATTTTTTAAAATTAATATATTAAAATAATTTTAAAACATTAAAAATATATTAATTTAAAAATAAAAATTTAAAATTTTTTCATAAACACTTATAAAATGCACTCCCACACACCCTCTACAAAAGTTAGCTTGCGAAAAGAACAACCTCTTGTTTGTTTCATTTGTGCTGTGTTTTTTGTTTTAGTTCATCAAAAAATGATCCACTTTTTATCAATTTATTAAGGAAAATTTTCAACCTTTATTTATTGGAATAAAAAAGATTGGATCTTGTTGCGTTGTTTAGTTGATTTTGATTAAAACGTTTCTCTTTTCTTTTTTTTTGTATATTTGCAGATTTAGAAATTATGGGTTTTTGATAAATATTGGAGATTAAGCCTGTAGGGTGATTTTGGATGATTGGTGATTAATCTAATGTGGTTAGGATGGTGGTGAACCTTCTTTTTTTGGCTGGTGAGAAAATGTAGGAAAATGGAAGAAAATGGGATATTTCGGGGTTTTGTTTTCTTTGGCTGTTAAGTTTTTGATAATGGAAACTTGGTTTAGATGATCCAAGTGGTTATTAGTGGAATGAATGATTTCTTAAGCATTGAAATGTATGGAATTTGAGATTGTGGTTCATTTTCTGTTACTTAATTTGCTGAGCCGTTGAAGAGAACATCAGGATTTTGGAATTCAGGAGTAAGTGTGTTGACATGGATAATTCGGGTTTGAGGGGTCTTTTTTTCTCTGATTCAAGTGGTGGTTTGTTAGACCTCGAGTCACCGATTCATAAACACTAACAATCTCAGTTAGGTCATCCCTCACTAGCGCACCAACATCAGATGAAGGTAATGGGTTGTTTTGATAATGATCACCAACCAAGTGGGCTAATGGAAATGAAAGGTTCAACATCAAAAGGATATTTGGTGAATTTTGGTAAAGGAAGAGCTGCTAGTCCGTTTAACAGTGCACATAGTGGCGATGGGAGTGAAGATGATGACCAGAGTTTTATGGAAGATGGGAATGGTGAGAACTCTACTGGCGCTAAGGGCAAACAAGGCTTTCCATGGCAGCGAATGAAATGGACAGATAATGTTGTTAGGCTTCTTATTTCAGTGGTTGCTTGTGTGGGTGATGACGATACATTTGATGGTATGGGGGGGCTTAAGAGAAAATCCGGGCTTTTGCAGAAGAAAGGTGAGTGGAAAACAGTGTCAAAGCTAATGATTGGCAAGGGGTGTCATGTTTCGCCACAACAGTTGTAGAGTTGTGGAGAACCCCGCTTTTATGGACTCAATGCCTCATCTTTCAGCTAAGGCGAAGGATGATGTCGGAAAGATATGGAGTTCGAAACATTTGTTTTATATGGAAATTTGTGCCTACCATAACGGGCAAAGAACACCCAATTGCCAGGATTTTGATCTACAAGGTTGTTCATTACCTCTTGAGAGGTGCTCAAAAGATATGAATGGGTCAGGGGAGGATGAAGTTGAGGGAAATGATGACAGTGATGATGATGAATCGAATAATGAAGCTGATAATAATGCTGATGAGACTTGGGAAAGTATGGGCCAGTTGTGTGAAAGGATTGTGAATGAAGAGCATTCCCACCTTTGTTCTCAATCAGGTTGGCAAAATAGCTTTGGTGTTGAAATGACAGCAATTTTTCAAGACACTAATGTATTGCCATGGGAGAGAAAGGAGTGGATTAAGAAGCAGAGGTTAAAACTCCTAGAGCAAAGGGTCAACATCAAGGCTCAAGCTTTTGAGCTTGAGAAACAACAGTTCAAGTGGTTGAGATACTGCAGCAAGAAAGATAAGGAGTTCGAGGTTGAGGCTGGAGAATGAGAGGATGGGACTGGAGAATAGGCAGAGTGCATTTCAAATGAGGCAGAAGCCACTGGAAATGGGTTTGAGGAGTTCAGAACCAGCATATGACCCTACTTCCCATGGTATTGACAGAGTGCAAGGAAGAGATCAAATTGATCTGGGCAGACATCATTAGCTTCCTTACAGAGGGATTGACAGTTCACTCCTTGTATCTTGTACGACTATCCCACAATATTTATAGCATCATGTAAATGAAATAACTAACATCATTTACCGCACATATTGTTTTAAATTAACCTTATGAGTGTTAGAGACTTTATTGTCTTTTGCTATAAAATGCAAAGCCTTTGTGCAACAGCTCTTTATTGCTCGTCTTCTCATCAGTGCATTCCCTTTACACGACAGAAGCTACAAGTCTGCTCCTCGAATGTGAACGGCGCCACCCCCCTCCACCATTTCATGCTCGTAGGTGATATTTTCTTGCTTTAAAACTTTGTTGAATATTTCTTTTGTGTCTACCAAATAAACATGCTTCAAGCATTTTCATTTACAGGCAATGGAACATCCATTTTCTTCTTTTCTTGTCCTATGTTCCACAGGTTTCGCACTGGCCATTTCAAATCATTGTTTGTGTGAGTTAGTATCCAGACTTCCCCTCTGGTGTTTTTGAGTTGAATGTTCTAACAATCAATAGACATGCTAATAGCCGCATTCACTATGTTGCTCCTATTGTGCTTTGTTATTGTTACTGCCCCCTGGCGCTAGAATAAGTCGTGATTCCACAACTTGATGTTTGTCTTTATATTATGTTGTTGCTTTACTGTTTTGTCATGCTTTAGATTTCCATGTGGAAGTTCACGTCCATTTGAATTCAACGGTTTAGATTTAATGAACATAATGATCATCACGAGAGAATCTCAATCCAGAGTAATGGCCAGGGATCATGAGAGGGTTACGCCCTTGTTTTATACAGTTCAAGGGCTCATTGGTCCTGTGACATGTTTTTTTTTTTTTTTGAAGTACAGGGAAAGGAAGTTGCCAAGGGATGCAGACTGCAAGGAGTTTGAACAGGTCCAAATTTTCTGGGAAAAAATATTCCGCTTGGATTTAGTGAGGCGCAAAGCAAGCCACGATCTCATACTAAATTCAGCGGATTGTATGCGAAGATGTTACCTCCTATATTAATAGCACTCCTCATATTGTTTTCATGGCCCCCAAAGACTTCTCAGAAAGCTCTCCCTAATATTCATCCTTGTTGAATGGTTGATTGCAGTCGGAACACGCAGTCTATGCAAAACTCATTGCGACATTTTTTTCTTCCGAAAATGAGGGGAGATAAAAGAAATAACTGTTAACCTTATTCTGAACCGTGTTGATATATACAAGGTTGGTGATGTTTCTCATGTTAGGGTACGAAGGAATCAAGACATGTTAGTTATCAATCTTCTTTGATTTCTAATTTAAACTATATTTAAACTCTACCTTAGTCAAATCAATAAATTTCCTAAAGCCTAAATAAATAAATAAATGTCAATACCATTTTCTTCATTTATCAACATGAGACCTTCCAAGATCATCTCCGTTTGCCCACTAAATATTCAAATACACTTGGCCTTCGAACAAGTCAGCACTCTTTTTTCTTTTTTTTTCAACCACTAGTTAAAGCATATTAAACATCCATAAAAGCATAGTAAACATCCATGATCCAGAAGGGTGAGGAAATTTATTTAGGAGGCTAAAATTTAAATTTAACTAGTCTTAGAGCTCAAACTATAAATTATTTAAGGGGAAGGCTGGGTTTTTTTTTTCTTACAGGAGTTGAGGCTTCTGCCAGCCCCTTATCTCTGCCCCTGATAATTCACACATAAAAACAACCGATTATCATTCATAATTTATATAAATTATTGTCATATTTGTATTCATATACTTTTAAAAAAATAATCATGTTTTTCATTTGTTTATTCATTTTTTCCTTATCTATCACAAAGAACAATTTCTTATTATTGAAGTGATTCTTTTTATATTTATTTGTTTTCAAAGAAATGTTTTGACACAAAGATTACATTGCTGACCCGGCAAGATCCTGAGTGAGACCCGAGCGGGTGTGATTAGTATGATTGCATGCACCCTCTCGTTCACCATTTCTTCTCTCCCTCCATCCATATATAATCTTTCATACTGCATCTCGTCTCCCACTTTGCCGTTCCATAAGACCCTGAAGAAGACTCCTTTCTCTCTTCACACCAACAAGAAGGCATTCACTTTCTCTCTTTCTTCCTCTAAAGTTACTTCCTTTCCTTTCATTTCACACGCCACATGAATCAGTTCATATGTAACTGTCATGTTTTTTTCCAGTCTAGTTCCTTGTCTTGGGTTCCTTGTATTTCGGACTTGTCTGTGTCTTGCCAGTCTTGCATTGACACCATCATGTTTATATAAACCCACTTCACTTCTTTCTTAGATCTCTCTCCCTCCCTCTTTCGGTGGGTTCTTGGCTTCTTTGTTAGATCTGTTACTTAGGGTTTTTTTTTCAAGGATTTTAAACCAACAGGTTACTTTCGATATCAATATCTTTCTTTTCTTCATTGGATCTCAAAGTTTTGTTTTTTCCTTTGAAATATATGGTTAGTTGAGTTTTTGTTATGATATGTGAAACGGGTTGTTGTTTTTTTGGTCTGTGATTATTGTTTTGTTTCATTTTGATCAGAATATTGCTATTTGTTCCGAAATATTTGTCCCGAATGATTTCCTGAATAATCCTAAGGTCTTGGTGGCAGTAGAGGTCCACCCCATCAATGCTTGAGATTATTAGTTTAATTTTCTATGGAAAATACTTTCAAAAATATTTAATTTTTTTAAATTAATATATTTTTGATATTTTTAAATCATTTTAATATATTAATATCAAAAATAATTTTTTAAAGATAAAAAATTATTGTAATATATTTAAGAATAAAAATTATTTTAAAAAATAATCGGATACCATACTTTTAAATTTTCTTAACACTCTCTTATTTTAATTTTAAAAAAATAACATTACTCTTTTGAATATGTTTGTTATTAGTGTGGATTAGAAAGATTTGGTATTTTCGGGATTTTGGAATAAGTGAAGAATGTTTGTGTCACTTGATTTGGAATCGACACTTTGATTGATTAGAATATGATACTATTGTTGATGTTGTTTTTTATTTTATTTTGATCTTAAAACATGATTTGACTACTGTGCAAGTGTCATGTCTTGAATCCTGCGTTAGAGTGATACATGCATTCGAAGCTATTGTGGGCACTTTACTTTGAAACTGTTTCGAAGAACAAATGTGGTTAATTAGTCGCGTTACTAATTCAATTTGGAACAGGGGTTAATTATTTGTGTGAGGAAATGGCTGATAGGGGCCAGCAACCGTCTGTCATGCAAAAGATGGCCGGCCAGGTCCATCTCAGTTCTAGCTTTCCCCAAGGTTTTCGGAGACCTGCTTTACACCGAAGGCAGTTTGCAAATGGAAACTATTCCAATGCGGGATTCCAGTATGCCATGACAAGGCCATGCCAGTCTAGCCTTGACATCTCATTGGTTGCATCATCTACTGCAACGGTATTTGTCCAAGCCCCGTCTGAGAAAGGCTTGGCTGGCTTTGCTGTTGATTTTCTTATGGGCGGTGTTTCTGCTGCCGTGTCAAAAACTGCTGCAGCTCCCATTGAGCGTGTGAAGCTCTTGATCCAAAACCAGGATGAAATGATCAAGGCTGGTCGACTCTCTGAACCATACAAGGGAATTGGAGAATGTTTCAGCCGAACAATAAAAGATGAGGGGACGATGTCTTTGTGGAGAGGGAACACTGCTAATGTCATCCGTTACTTCCCTACTCAGGTTTCTTTCATCCTGAATACTTTACTGACCTGTTTGGGTTTTATTTTTGTGCTTATCTAGTTATTCTATGAACTCTCCTCCAGGCCCTGAATTTTGCATTCAAAGATTACTTTAAGAGGCTTTTCAACTTCAAGAAGGACCGTGATGGCTATTGGAAGTGTTTCGCTGGAAACCTGGCATCTGGTGGTGCTGCTGGTGCCTCGTCACTACTCTTTGTTTATTCTTTGGATTATGCCCGAACACGTCTTGCAAATGATGCCAAGGCTGGAAAGAAGGGAGGGGAGAGGCAATTCAATGGTTTGGTTGATGTCTACAGGAAGACACTAAAATCAGATGGCGTTGCTGGGATTTATCGTGGATTTAACATTTCATGTGTTGGTATTATTGTGTACCGTGGTCTGTATTTTGGATTGTATGATTCTTTGAAGCCGGTCGTCCTGACTGGAAAGCTGCAGGTTCGTAGATTCTAACATAAATTATTTAACAGCTACAATTTCATTTGTTGAGGTGAAAATTCTCATGTTGTTTCGCTCATCCTATGATTACAGGATAGTTTCTTTGCTAGCTTTGCTGTTGGCTGGGTCATCACTAATGGTGCTAGTCTTGCATCCTATCCAATTGACACTGTCCGCAGAAGAATGATGATGACATCTGGTGAAGCTGTCAAGTACAAGAGCTCCCTCGATGCATTCTCCCAGATCCTTAAGAACGAGGGTGCTAAATCCCTGTTCAAGGGTGCTGGTGCAAACATCCTCCGTGCTGTTGCTGGTGCTGGTGTGCTTGCCGGATATGACAAGCTTCAGGTGATTGTCTTGGGAAAGAAGTACGGTTCCGGGGGGCCTAATTAAGTCTCATTCTTCTTCACCCCATACAATCATCAAAGATGGTGACGAAATTCTTGGAGTTCCATTCCAGAATTTATTCTGGATAATTCTTTAGACTCATTTGGATTAACTTTTTTCAGCTTCAGGATTTCCATTGCTGTAGTCTTGTCTTTTAGGAATTGTTGCGATTGCACTACATTGATTTTGAACACATCAAAACTATAAATTATCCTTCTCGTTTTATCATTCTGGGTTCTTTACGGTCCATTGCATAAGTTATACCTTTTCGCGATCGAATAATGCGATGGACCTCATTCAGGCTTCTATGTTTGTATGATGTTTTTCAACTCTGAAACACACCTGAGGAAGCAATGGGGTCTGAAAATGAAGACAAACAGATGATTTTTTCCTTTGAGGGAAAAGAGGTATGCTTTTCACCATGCTCTCAACAATTGGTATCTTGCATCTCCATTGCCCAGCTATAGAAGAATGTTAGATGGCGTAACTCCTCACGACTTCAGTTTAGTTCAAGCATCAGCTCCAACGTATTTGACAGTCACATGGTTCAATTAACTGGTAATGATTTACAAGCAAATCCAAAATCATGAAGCTGCGACATTCTCAAAAACCATGGACATTCTCTTAAAAACTTCGACGACAAAGAAAAGAGAGCGTGCACATATATAGTTGCAACTTGCAACAGTGGCCCCAAGCCCAAACACCAAAAGCCTACCTATGGCTCCTGTATTCTCAAGGGACTCCAAAATAAAAGTAGTTGTTCTAGGGAAATACAGTGTCTCCACACAATCCTTGCCTAAAATATGCTAGGCCCGTCTTCGCAAAAATTTCCTAAAAAAGAAGGAATGTTATTTGGATTTTTGTATTTAAGAGTCTTGAGGTTGTTTTTTAAAATATATTAAAATAATAAATTTTTATGTTTAAAAAATTATTTTTAATATCATTATATTAAAATGATTTAAAAATATAAAAAAAAATTAAAACAAAGAAAAAAATTATTTTTTTAAAACGCATTCAAAATCTATGATTAAATCCTTGGCCAAATATTACCTAAACTAGTTAGAACATGGGTATAAAACTTGGTTTTGCCAAAGTTTTAATAATAGATGGAATGATATGGTTTAATTTATGGGTTAGTGGGTTAACTCAACTTTATTAATTTAAAAATAAATATTTTATTTGAAATGATGATGATAATTTAGATAAAGAAAATAAAATAATGTTGTTTTTTTAAAATAATTAACCAAGTTTCAAATGCATTAATCAAACTTATTTATAGTCGATCTTGAGTTACTAGGTCAACTAATAACGCCCTTTTGAATGCATTAATATTAGGGTGTGTTTAGAAATATAATAGCGGTTATGGTTTAAAATATTTTTTTATTTAAAAATATATTAAAATAATATTTTTTAAAAATTAATTCTTAATATGAGTATATCAAAACTTTCTACGAATATAAAATCAAAACTATTTACAAATATAAAAAAAAAATTGATTTTTTTTATTTAAAAAAAAATATAATTTAAACCGCCTTTCAAACACACCCTTCAAATCCATTTGAAAACAAGGTAACACCGAGGTTATACCGAAAATGCAACCTCAAAACCAAACCAAACGAGGACCAGTAGGAAGTAATAACTAGTGAGCAATATTTGATTGTGATCGAATCACGCAGATTGATTAGTTTCATATACAAGAACAAATGTTAAGAGTACCGTTTGGTAATTTAGAGATTGAAATTTGCCTATCTGCTTGCTCACAACATGGAGCCCTCGACACTGGAACATGGATTCACAATTATTTCAAAAGACAGTCTCTATTTAGATGTTGCCCTAGGTACTGCATTAAGTGACATCTGCAAAATGTGGGAACATGACAGAGGCTCATCAGGCTTTTAATGAGATGCCAGGAAGAAACTCTTCGACTTGGACAGCTGTTATTGGAGGTTTAGCTCTTCCATATTTAACTTCTCTAGGATGATTGATATTGGATTGCTGCCACCTTTCTTGGGGTCCTATCAGCTTGTTGTCACGGAGGGTCGCAAGTTTTTTGACCAAATGAAATCCAGATTCAACCTGTCTCCACAGCATAAACACTTTTCTTGCATGGCGAACCTTCTTTGTAGGGCCAGTTTGTTGGAGGAGGCTAAAGAGATTATTAAAACAATGCCAATGGAGGCAGATGCTATGGTGTGGGGCATGTGTTCTTTGCCTGTGGAATTCAAGGAGATCTTCAGATAGGGGAAAGAGCAGCTTCAAAGCTTCTTGAGTTGGATCCCCGTGACAGTGCTATACATGTTTTGCTTGCAAATTTGTACAGAGAAGCTGGCATGTGGGAGGAGGCACGGAGTGGTCTGTCTGAGGGAGCCTAGAAGGACCAGAAACAAGAGCCCAGAAAGAAGATGAACTTAGTCCATAGTAGGGTAAAGAGTCAAGCCCACAAGACCTAAATTATTCTCAAAAGAAACTTTAAGAGATGAGTATTGCCAAGGGTCATCACATCTTACATTGTTAGAGACAAATCACATCCTCAATTTGAACATGTATATGAATGTTTAATACAATTATCCAGACAACTAGAGTTTTCTATGTTTGAATACCAATGAGAATGAGCATCCACAAATCATATTTTTATTATATCCTATTTATTAAGTAAATAATTTAGATATTCATACCATATTCAAGCAATTTTATATATTTATCTGTTATACAATTTGGATTTATTTCAAATTAGGTTTGACAATACATCTATTATTCATTCAAGGATAAAATAAATATCCAAAAAAACAACAACCTCATTTAGTCAGGTCGGTTTGTATTGTATTCATTGAGTTTGGATTAAATTACTATTTGGAGTTTCAAAAGTTTTGGATGACTCTTAGGATTTCAAGTTCAAACCCAGTTGGCATTTCTCTGTATCAGATGCATTCTTGCATGCGGGACTGAGACAACAACAGTCATGGATTGCTTAATGATGATCTTGCTCTGGGAGCAATACGGCTGTGCTGAACCCACCCGGGAGTGCTAAAAGGAAATTCCTTGAAAGAGCTATGGGTAGGGTGCAAAACATGATAAACAAGGCGGAAAAAAAAGAGAGGAGGGGAGGGGACGCAGCCCCACATCTTTGCAAGTAGGGATCCAATGCTGGGTCTTGAGATCAACAGCAGGGATAGCCTAAAACAGAATTTAACTTTTGACAAGTGTGGAGACAAAAAGGAATGAGGGAATATATATATACAATGATTCGTCCTTGCTTGCACGCTAGGTTTTGTTCATTCACATTCATGTTCTGTTTCTTTGTCACCTCTCTGTTTCTCCCACATGCCTGACAGCCTTTTAGGCTCTTTGGTCAGGCCACACTGATTGCTTGACCATATGGGCCATGGCAATGGCCATTGGTGTAGCCTCCAATCATCGTAAACTTGAACTACTGGCATGCACAACCATCTGTTTCTGTACTGCCTTGTAGCGATAGCTATAATAGCCAACCCAACCAGACATGTTACTCGGTGATTCCTTCATCCTTCATCTAGAATTTAGTTTGAGCCAAGTCAGTTTTTTATTTTTTAAGAAAACCAATTCGTTTTAGATTATTTCTAGGTCGATTCCCGAGTTATATAATAACAGAGAGTACCAATTTTTACTATCAAGAATCAAGATGAACACAAAGTGCAATTTTCACCTTTTCCTTTTTACTTCTCTGCACCATCTTAATTGCCTTTTTGCTCCAGTGATTATGTCTCTTACCTATTTTCCTTTAAACCACACAAATTTAATGTCATCAACGCACTTTTCCTGGTTTAACTGCTGATCTAGTTGACATTTATGCTACACATTAGAAGGATCAAACTACGGGATAGGCCAAGCTGGGAATGTAGCCTTGGCACCTATCCTTTCAACCCAAATAAAAACTCTTAACAAATTTGTCGAGACTTTTAACCTAAAAAGGATCCATTTAATGGCCTTTGTTCTAACCATTCACCTATCAAGCTGGTTTAGGGCAACCATTCTCATTTACTCCTCAAAAATTCTCCACCTACCTGCATCTGTTAATAGAAAAATCATACTTTAAGGTGGATGAACAAATTAGAGAAATTAAGGGTGGAAGGTGTAAGTAAAAATCCCATTCAAGTTTGCCCCATGTTGTTGCGGACCTAACCACTCTATCCATACTTGTTACAAGAACTTCTCTACAGTTTTTTGGATAATTTCTTACCAACCCTACTCAATAAGCACGGATTCTCTCAAGCACATGAGAGTTCTACTTCCATGGGGTCCATGGCAGAACACATTGTAGACCCCCCCTCGAGGAAATTCCAAACTTTACTTCATAAATTTGATCCTTTCCATGTCATCAAAACCTCAACTGTGCCCTACCTTGAGGAAGCTTTAAGCACAACTGGCCCCATTGCATAATTTTGCTTAGCGGACGACGGGTAGCATTCCAGCTAAGGCAAGTATTTTATATCTTTAATGAATGTGGTGTTTTGGAGACTGATTCCTAAACCAACCAACCAACCTTAACTGACACCAACTTCCTCCTGAGAGAATCAGATGGTCTGGTGATCTTCCTTTAACCACATATCACATGAGGTCCAGTTTCTATAACACAAGCTAACCACTCAGCGCCACCCCAAATCATGTTCAAACAAATATTGGGTCCATTGGCTCGATGTTTGTTAGCCTCCTTAACAACTGCGGGCAATCCCTGGCAAGTGGTAAATTTTTTACTTCTAATAATATATTCTATTTTTGAATTGAAATATTTTTTAAAATTAATATAAGTATTTGTTTAACTAATTTTATGAATTTTAAAATTAATAATTATATAAATTTTTAATAATTCTAAGATTTAGAAAACTTAAATAGATAATCTTTTAAAAATAAATTTTAATTTTAATTAATTAAATTAGACCTTTTAAAATTAAATATTTACAATTGATGGCGGTGGATAGAGAGGAGAGCCTTCTTTTCTCCTAGACAAATCAAGTGGTTTGCAAAGAGAGTAAAAAAGGGACATGGCCATATAAGAACTATAATCTAAGCCGGCGCACCATGCTTTAAATGATTGTACGTGATGTTAACATATGTTATAGTAATTTGATGTTTCAACTACATAAAGTAAGATGAAATCTCACTTGAACTCAGTCAATTATGATGGTGAATTGGTTTTAATTAGTTGATCTTGATAACATTGCAAGGTAATATATACTAGCTTGGTATGTTTTAGGTGCTGGCTCCTACACATATGTATCCAAAGAAATGGTTGTAAAATAGTAATTTCCATGAATATATTAATTGAAACTGCATGATTCTATCGACATAAATGAAAATCTTGATGCACTAAAACTAATCTCTCTTTAAATTAAGTTAAACAATTGTATATGATCTAACCCTTTAATTTCAACTTGTCTCGTATCTTTAAAAATGTGGAAATTTGTAAAAAGTATAGTCATTAAACTTGATTTATAAATCTAGTGAATTGATTTAAATTAAGTCAAATAATAGTATATAATCTACCGATTAGACAAATGGCCCATATATCTAATTAATGGAATTGATTAAAAAAAAGCGATGGTAACGAGGAAGGTTAGCAAATGGTAATGGTGATGCAGGGGGATTGTTAGAGGGAAAATACATATTATTTTTAATTTAGTTTTAAAAAATATGTTTTTATAGCGATTTTGATTTCATTTAACATCATAATTCTCCTAATTTGTTTTAGAAATTTTATTATTTTTCTTTTATTTTCAAAATTTTTAGTTTGTTTGAATTGTTTTTAAGCTTTTTTTTAAGAGTTGTAAATTTTTTAATAAAATAATATATTATAGAGATTTATCTCAAACAATAAAACTATAAATTATGATTATTGTGTTCCATTCTATTTTTGCCCTTTTTTCACTTTTGTTATTGTCCTAATGTTTATGTTTATGCATTATTTGATATTAAAGTTTAATAATTCTAAGTTATTGATTGTTGTGTATTGTAATCTCAAATTATTTTAGCATTACTATATAATACAGAACAACTATGATAGAAAAAATCAAAAAAATTGAATATGATCAAATAAAAAAATAAAAATGTTTTTTAAGGAAAGAGACACGCATAAGTTAACAACAATGTCAATGCAATAACTAAAACTTGAGGGTGAATTCTTCCTTGTCCAAATAAACTAATGTAAAATAATTTTGTAGAAAAAAAATATTTTTTAAATTATTATTATTTCTATTTAGTTTAGAAAAATATTTGTTTCATGGTGATTTTATTTCTTTTCCTATTTTATTTTGAAAATCAAATATTGATTTTGTTTTTCTTAATTTATTTAAAATTTTTATTATTTAAGTTTTTTTTGAAAATCAAATATTAATTTTGTTTTTCTTAATTTATTTAAATTTTTTATTATTTAAGTTTTTTTGGGTTGAAAATTTAAGTTATTTTTTAAACTTAAAAAACATAACACAATAGAGTTTTATCTTCAACAGTAAAAGGGTTCTACGTATTTTCTTTTCTGTCATTAAATCTGTTTTCTAGTTACCATTGCTTCGTGTCCAATGGCTAAACAGTAATTCAGCAAGAAAAGCGCACCGCTCCAATAAGTGAGCCACGACGCTCGCACAGCCCACATTCACTCGCACTTCCTCTAAGAACAGAGAAAAACAGAGAAGACAAAGGAAAGTGAGTATCTTTCTCTCTAGTCTGCCTCCCCCTCTTCTTCTAAAAGCCATCACCTATCAATGTCTGTCGGTTCTTTCTCCTTTCCTTTCTTTTTTACTCCTAGTAAGAATCAGATTCTCTATCTCTTTCTTTATTGCTGATAATATATATATAAATAGAGAGAGGTATATATTCTTGTCTTCATGACCTGATCCATTTGTTTCACATTCCTCTCGCACATTTTCTTGGATTCTTCAATTCTTGAGTAATCAGGTATCACATAAATTCTTGATTTTCTTGTTTTATTTTTACAATGTAGGTTCTTTCTTTTTTAGAGATCAAGAAATCACTTAAAAAAAACTGTTGTTTTAGAGATCAAAACCCTGTAGTCGTGAAGATAGGTGAGAAGGTTCTTGATTTGGCAAGAAATGTGAAAAAGTTTGTTCCTTTTGAGTTGATAGAGGTAATTAGAGATCACTAGCATCTGATTTAGATGCTTAATGGAAATGGGTTCTTGGCTTCTGTTTTTTGGTAGAAAGGACAAGTTATGGCTGAAGTGAGCTATTTTGCTCTGTTTCTCACATCTTTTGATGTTTCTCTCGGTTAATCTTGGCTTTATCTGAAGCAATTTTCAACAAGTTGGGATCTTTTTTCTTTAAGATGTTTTGAATATGCAAGCATTTGTTATTTGATTGCTTGATTTATCTTGTGCTATCAAATTTATGCTAATTTGCTGACTTATTCTGTAGGGTTGTGAGATGGTTAGAAAGTGATTAGAGGACAGTTTATTGATGCAAAAGTTTTGGTTTTGAGAGTGAAAGTTCCAAGTTTGAAACCTTAGGAGAGCAGGTTGGTTTGTATTTCATCTGTTATTTTTGCTAAACCAAATTGTGGTTTCATGTTAGTGCTTATTTGTGTGACAGATTAGTGGTTTGAAATGAATTGGAATACACTCATGGATGGTCATTACATGAATGCTAGCTACCCATATAATTCAGCTGGAAGTTTTATTGAATATTTCGAAGGTCTCACGTATGACCATGTGAATTTCATTTTCAATGGAGCTTCCCATGTTCAGGTATCTATTATTCGTGTACTTTGTAATTATCCAGTTAGAATAATATATGCTTTCAACAATATTTAGATCCATATGATGCAATTATTGGCGAATCAGATAGAGGTTTGTTTTCTGGTTCTGTTATCTTGATTTTATTTTTCAATGTATAGATAATGGAGCAACAAGTGGGTTGTGGTTTTGTTCTTGTAGAAATGAATATTTCTTTCTTGGATTTGCAGGATAGTGTATACCCCTCGATGAATGCAAATTTCTACAAGTTTGGCTTATCCCCACCAGGGAGCGCTTCATATTATGACCCTGCTTATGTCTATGAGGTCCACAATCATGGACTACGAAATGAAGAATATAGAAGGTCGCCTTTGGAGAATTCTTCTACAGCGACTAATGAACGGACTTCTAGAGTAAATGCTGAACGGGAAGTAAATGAAAACAGGTCTTCTCATGATGACCCTGTAGAATGTAAGTTCTGAGTTCTATATTGTAGCATGTTCCCAACAAATAGTCCAATTAATATTTGTTCGCCCCTATTATTAGATGCAAGATAATGGCCTTTTCATATATGAATTATATAGAAAATTTGTTCATGAATACTTTGTTCTGAGGTTTAACATTTAAGCTCAGTTAGTCATGGGATTAATGTCCTGAGTTGTGTCATGCCTTTTGCACAGTGTGATATCTTCTTTTCACCTATACACAGCTTTTTCTTAGCTTTGTTATGTTCTTTTGTCTAGGTTTGCGCAGACATCATAATGTTCAGGATTATCAGGTGTGGTAACTTCTGATATTTAATCCTTTTCATTTTACTAATTTGTATCATTTGCTTATAGTTTCATACAGACCAATGAAGTCCTTAAATTCAACATTTAATGCTTTCACCTGCAATGTCTCTGCATGTTGTAGCATTAGGTAGTATCGATAAGAAATCGTGCTCAAAGAGACTCTTGCATAATACCTTCGTTGATATAAGATTTTAGTGCTGTTAATATACACTGTATGGTATCCTCTCACCCCTTAAATATAATGTATGGTTGTACCCGTGTGAAATAACTGTACTGTTATTTTCTGTGTCCAATGCAGGCTATTTGGCAAGACCATGTTGATCCTGACAATATGACTTACGAGGTTAGAGCATAAATTTCTATCCCTGAAAATGAAATCTACTTACACAGGCAAGATGGGATAGCATCCATGTGCAGCATAAGAAAATCTATGAACACAAATTACTGGATCAGTTTCTCAGATAATTTTAGCTTGATATAATTTCTTTGCTGGTGAACATTGTATCCTAATTCAAATTCTGTGGTATAATATAGCTCCTGTGTGCAAACTTATGGTTGAGCTGAAGCCTATATTATGGGATTCCAACATCAAATGTACTAATATCATCATAAGTTGATCATGTCATTAACCCTTGAACCTTCATCCAAGCTAACACCATGACTTCATTAGCTGCTAGAAAATCTGATTTGTATCACTGAGATGAAATAGAGATCCATCTCCTGCTACACTCCCATTAATTCTTGTGTTAAATTTCCTTTGTTCAGAATAATTAAACTGTACAAACCTCCAAAGTCAGAAAATCTTGACAATTGGAACTCTCTCTGCTCTTCTGGACATGTGTTTGGTTGACAACGCTCTACTTGCATGTATTTTTATACAAATATTGTTAATCAAATCCTTCCCATCTAGGAATTACTTGAATTAGGCGAGACAGTTGGAACTCAAAATCGAGGTCTTTCTCAAGAACAAATTTCTCTGCTTCCAACCTCAAAATACAAGCGCAGCTTCTTCTCAAGGAGGAAATCAAGAAGTGAGAGGTATCATTTGGGCTTGTATCTGTTGTTTATGATTGAACATTTTTATTTATGGCATTTGGTTGGTTGTCTGGTCATCTATTTTTCTTACAACTGTCATGTCTGCCGAACCTGGATTCTGTGCAAGTTGTTTTCAATCAATAAAGTGTTCATGTTCTAGCCTCTTGTTTGCTCCGTTTTGTTTCATTTGCGAAGTTTTGCTTTACTAAATTCATAAGATTATTCAGATTGATTAATTAATTGATGAATGAGATGCAGAGATGTTATAAGCAGTGATTCCCTGTTATGGTTAGTTGCATCTTTCAATTTCATGAATGAAGTGAGAATTTTGACATAAATTTCACTTACTCATTACCTTATATCATCCTCTAGTTTGCAATCCAGAGTGCTATTAATTTCGTCTTTAATTAAATGTCTCATGGAGTACAGGCATTGAGCTTTTCCTATTTTAACTGGTGGAAGTTTTTCTTTATTTACCTATGTTAGTGGAAATTTGGTTTTATGGACTCTAGCTTCACCGTGTTTGCTGTAGGCATTGAGATAGCACTATACAAAGTTGCAAGCATAAATGTGCTTATCCAAGTGTTTCAGGATGAATTCGAACATTTTTTTTTTGTCAATTTTTTTTTCATCTTGTCTCTGTTTCTTTACAGTCTAAGCATTTTTCTCTTGTTGGATACAGGTGTGTCATTTGCCAAATGGAATATAAGCGAGGTGATCGTCAGATCACTCTACCATGCAAACATATTTATCATGCTGGTTGCGGGACCAGATGGCTTAGCATCAATAAGGTAAGCTGTTGAGATTTTACAAGAAACTCGAGAACAAGATTTGTGGTTTTTCTTCATGTTCAAAAAGCTGATGACCATCTATCTATCAGGCCTGCCCCATCTGCTACTCAGAGGTTTTTGGTGATGCGTCAAAACATTAAGGTATAATGACTGATGGACATAAAGAAGGAAACTCTCTCATTTTTCCTTGTTTCTCGAGTTTGGCTATTTTTCTTGCTCACACAGTTGTCTGTATCAATTTTTCATTTCCTATAGGAAGGAATGATATTAGTTTTGTAATAAATCAGATTATAAACTTTACACTCAAGTCGTGGGTTGACCTGTGAAAAACCTAGGTGAGATCTAGTCAATGATGTCGTTTCAGATTTTTTATCTAAAACAACGTTTTTATTAAAAAAAAAAGAAGCCCAAATAGGCCTGGATGAACTTGTTTATCCGTGGTTTGATCTGCGAGTTTTGAATCATGGACCAAGTAAGTCTTATAACTATGGTCCCGGTGCCTTGATTAGAAAGTCCTTATTCGCACCGTTATGTTGGATTCTACTGAGCTCATAGCTACTTGATGCTAGCAATGCCAGTCTCGGACAATTATCGGTTGACTATACAAGACGGATTCACATCTGCTATTGACTCTCCAGAAACTGCTGTATGGATTCGAACAATACTTTACTATGTGGATAAGTCAAGTATTTTGACAAAGATCATCTTGTCTTTCAGAGAAGAGAGCCAACTGATTTGGTGAAGAATTAGGCATCGAATTCTCCTAGTCTTTGATCTTATTTAAGTACTTATTTCTTCGTGCAATTAAAGATGCTCTATAATTGTTTTGTCAAACAATATGCAGTAAATTATAATAGTTTTATTAAGGTAAGATTGAATTGCATAAGAATTGGTGTGAGAAATATCTAAATACTTTAATACATGAAAACGTGCATGAGAATACTACGAACCATTTCAATGAAAAGAAAATCAGCCTGTTTAGCAAGTGATAATGTATAATTGGTTATACAAGGTCACAAAAGATTACGATAAAAAGAGATGGAGACAGAGACCGTGACAAAAAAGTTGGAGACAGAGGAACATGTCTCTCCATTACAAGGATTTATTTTAAAACTGTTTTAAAGAGATTTGTTTTACATAAATCATGCGATGAACACGTATGCTTATCAATCTAACATCAAGTCGCCATCTTAACCCTTCTTAGATGACAGAAAACAAAAGTACTGTGTCTCTACCAAGACACAATATCTATCAACTGCTTTCACAGAGCATTACGCTGGACAAATCATGCAATCGATATTGCAAATATGATTTCAGAAAAAACAAAAATGATTTGGATTTTACAAACACAAGCATCTTGTTAGCACTAAAGGGAGTAGAATTATAATTGATAAGGTGCATGCATATAAATTGCCCCCAACTCTGTCATTAAATTTCTATTAAATCAAAATGTGACGCTTCTTAAGTCGTCCAAGCATGTCTTTTTCACCGAAGACTTTTGTAGCTGCCAAGGATTTTGCAGAAACGTCAAACGAATAACTTCACATTTCAAGTGGAATTAAAATAAACTAGATTTGCAATAGTTGTCATCTTCTCATCTTTCTTCCACAAATACAAGAATGAACACTTTATAATACGTTCCTTTCAATTTCTGATCTTACATTGGAGAATATATATTAACTTGTGTGTGTGTGTACACCCCAGTTAATATATATTCTCGTTATATATATGTACACTATTCAAAGTTAGGTGAGAATTAATGATTATATTAGTTCATTCCACGTTGAATTAGAAAGATTTCTACTCGATTAAACCTCAACATCGTCATCTCTGTAACCTCAATTGGAGTATGGTTGAATACTACATTATATAGTCTTGAATTGTATGGGGCAGTAACTTATTTCTTGTTCTTGTTTGTTTATTTCACCGACACCAAGATTTATGTATCCAAATAAGTTACTTGGAACTTCACCTACCTTCCACATAACTCCTTACTGCATGTTGATCATAAGCCATTTGCAAGAATTTGCCAAACCTATGTTAGAAGACACCCACTTCTAACGTGATCAGATTTGGAAATTTTGACTTGGAAGTACATGCTACAAAGGACGTGCAGTTACAGAACAGCAATAGAGCACCTCACCAACTCCCTCAAGCTGGAATTTTCAATGTTTGTTATGCACTTGATTGAGATTGTGGGGACAGAGCAAAAAGAAGTTTGACAAAAGACATTAAACAATAGGAAATTTATACTTGGAGAGGATTTAAAATAATATTTTAAAGCTTAATCAAGGATATAATGATAATTATTTAACAATATCTTTGATATTAATGATTGGAGAGTTCACTATAAATAGGGCTAGCATCCGTGGTTACCATGCAACACAAAAGAAGTTATTCTAAGGATGGGAAAACGAGGGCAACCGGGACTCCCGTCTCAGATGATTTTCGCTTTGGCATTTTGCTTGGTAGCCACTAGCGTGGTTGCTTATGAGCCTTACCACTGCAAATCACCACCTTCAACATTAAAATATTAACCTCCTCCATATCATTATTTGTCTCCTTCAAAATTCCGTCCCCCCCTC
>NW_011499950.1:272639-323494 GCF_000495115.2 Populus euphratica
CTTGTTTTTCCCCCCAAAAAACCCCCCCCCCCCCCCCCCTACTTATATCTATAAATCTCCACCTCCATCGTCTCCCTTCCCTCCACCTCCATACCGTTACTCTTTACCTCCCCTACCAAAAAAGTCTCCACCACCTCTATATATATACAAGTTTCCAACTACACCATACGAGTTTCCACCACATGTATACAAGCCTCCAACTCCACAATATCCCTTCTCGCCACCTTCGTACCATTACTCTTTACCTCCCCTGCTAAAAAAGTCTCCCCCCCTCCACATTTATACAAGTCTCTACCTTCATCATTTTTCTCCCTGTCACCTCCATACCACTACTCTTCAACTCCCGCGCTAAAGGAACCTCCTCCTCCTCCACAAGTACATAAATCTCCGCTTCCACCATCTCCCTCCCCGCCACCTCCGTACCATTACTCTTCACCTCCTTCACCAAAGAAGTCTCCCGCACCTCCATACCACTACTTTTCACCTACCCCGCCAAAGAAGTCTCCCTCACCTTCGTATGTATACAAGTCTCCACCTCTACAATCTCCCTTCCTGCCACCTCCGTACCACTAACTTTCACCTCCACCACTAAAGAAATCTCCCCCACCTCTATATGTATACAAGTCTCCACCTCCACCATTTCGCTCCCCTCTATGTCTATACCACTACTCTTCACTTCCTCCATTAAAGAAGTCTCCCCAACCTTTGTATGTATGCAAGTCTCCACCTCTACAATCTCCCTCCCCCTCACCTTCGTAGCACTACTCTTCACTTCCCTTGCCAAAGAAATCTCCTCCTCCTTCTCCATACATATATAACACCTTCGTAGCACTACTCTTCACCTCTCTCGCCAAAGAAATCTCCTCCTCCTTCTTCGTACATATATAAGTCTCCACCTCCACCATCTCCCTTTCCTACCATTACTTTTCACTAGGACAATAAGAAATCTTCTTCTTATTGTGATGAGTGACCTACCCAGATAAAAAATAAAAAGATGGTCTTACTATAATGAATAACTAACCAAGTGAAAGATAAAAAATAGTCTCATTATAATGAACAACTTACCCAAAATATAGAAAGTGACTTACCTGAAAAAAGACTTGGCTAGAGAAGTCTTGATAGGATAAGGCTGAAAAACTCGACATTTTCTTATTGCAGGGTTGACCTGAAGACTCTTCTTGATGATAGGGTTGATTTCCTTATTTCTTTGAGATTTTTCTAATGGCAAGGTCCATCTCATTCTCTTCTTGTTCTAAGATCAAAATCCATAATTTTTTGTTATTATTAACTCAATAATTCTTTTTTTCTTTTTCTTTTCAATCTTACTGGACTTTATTGAGGATTTTCCTGTAACAAATCATAAATATATGCAATGCTTTGAGGTTAGATGACATGCATGCATCCTTACCTGATTTGAAATATAGGTCCCCTCTCTTTAATTCACCATCGTCATAGGGTGCCTTTGTTTGCATTCCAAAGCCTTATTTGCTTTTTCATGCATTTGCTCATTCATGTGCTAGCCATCCATTCAACTGTAAATGCAATGGCCATCTATTCAACTATAAATGCAATGACCATCAGGCTATCTTTGACGGTTATTGCTCTCGTTGTTTATCCAGTTTGACTTTTCCCCCAAGTGTGGTGTTGCTTTATTCATCATTAAAAGCATAACAAATCATTCATCTCCTAGATTCTCTTGAGAACCATTCTTTGATTAACTATGCGCCTTTTGCAAATGCCCATTAAGAGGTTGTTTAGCGCTGACCTCAACTTAGATTGTCAATTAGCCACATATGTGCCTCCAGTTGAAACAATACTCTTCCAAGTATATGTTATCATTAGTGTCGCATCCTCGTGCAGAGCGTGGTGTCGCAGCGAACCTCCCCGAGAGCAGGGATTCATGTCGATTTTTTTTTTTGTGAATAAGAAAGTCGCCATCTAGTATTATGGTTACTAAGAAACCTAACTGGTCTTTTAGAGATTCTAAGGTAAGTGACTGGTTGTGTAAAGGGAATGTATTATCACCTCTAGTACACCCTACCTAAGGTAAGTTGTTTAGTGTTTGGTTTGCCTTATTATGGTATTGGTGTTCTCTAATTAGTTTTCTTACGATGGGTTTGCTATGATGAATGAGATGGGTTCAAAGTCTAAAAGCAAGAACCCTTGGCCAATATAGATTATAACTTTAGATATGTCTGCAAAATGCCAAGAAGAAATGATGCAGATCTCTTAAAATTTATGTTTGATTTGAAATAAATTTATAACCTATGAATTAAAAAATAACTAAAATAGAAATCTAAAAAGATTCAATGTGCTTTAAGAGCTTATTTTTCCCTTAGTATTTCAAGTGTTCGCGACTTGTAAATTGCAAGGAAAAGGGATAAAAATTTAGAAATCTAAGGAACTTTAGAGCGCTTTAAAAGCCTATTTTTACCTAAACGTTTCATACTCTCACGATTCGTAAATTATAGATTAAAAAAATTGAAATGTTCTTAATTATAATTGAGACTTCTTTCAAGGATGTGTGATGACTTATTATTTCTAGAAAAATAGTTTGGACATTAACCACTTGGGATTTCTTTACCTAAACATTAATAGTGAATAATAACAAGTTATTTCTAATAATATTTTGGATATTCATCCTTTTGGGATTTCTTTATCCAAACATTAATGGCGAATAATATATGAATTCTCCCTAAAATAAGATTTTTATATTTATTGAAATATTGATCAACACCCTCTAGAGTTTTATAAACATGTTGTAAAATCCAGTATGTAATAAAATAATTTTTTGTGTTTAAGAAATCCATGCTAAAACATATTATTTTAACTTTTAATATTTATTATTTAAAAAAAATAAAATTCAAAATATGTTAGGGTATTGAACGTTTACATGAAAACATATGTGCGCGCACGTGCGTGTATTTGCTGCATTTGCTTTGAAAATTAGGTATTATAAATGTGAGATTGATATTTTTTTACAATATAAAATAATTCAAACCTTAAAATAAATATGCTAGAAAATCATAAATCTCTCTCTCTTTTATTTTTTTTGGAAAGAAAAAAAAAGTTGGAACTAGTATGTCCGACCGAGTCACTTACCCAAGTAAGTGACTTGGCTGGACATAAAAATGGCTCAGTTATTATTCAATGAAAACTTTCCAGTTATTGTAAAGGAAAATGTATGCAAAGAGATGGGAGGAACATACTTGGAGGTAGAAAAGAAAAGGGAAGACGGCGACGGGGAAGCCATACTGGCTAGTCTATCAATGTTGTCGTTTGTTTCGGCTTTTTCCTCTTTATTCTCTATTGCCATCCATCTCTTGAGCTTTATCTCTATATTTTTATCCCTCTCTCTATTGGTTTTAACTCCTATATTCTTCCCTATTCTACAGATTTTATTTATAGAACATGGAGTAAAGACCAAAAGGTAGTCCCTACTTGTTCTTACTTTTGATAATCTTAAGAAAACTTAATCTTTTCCATCTGTTTCCTTCTGCTTTCTAACTTTCTGCCTCCTTCCTCTCTTACCTCTGTGTTTTTTTCCTTTCTCTGCCTCGTATTACCTGCCTTTCTATCCTTTTTCTTCTTCTCTTTTTAGGTTAACAAAGGAGGCATATATATATATCGTCTATATGCAGCTCTTATTAGGAAACAAATATTACATTAATTCTAGATGTTGTCGCAGGTTTGCGAGCAACACGACATCATCTGGCGACGATGAAGGCTTTTTTCGTGCCTCTTATATAAGGTGTTGTGTGTTAGGAAGTGTTTTTGGATTTAATCATAAAATTATGATTAATATTTAGGAGTCGCCACCTAATAATAAGGTCACTAGGAACCTATGGTCTGTGAGAATCTGGGTAAGAGACTGATTGTGTAAAGGACACACACATCACCTCCAGTACACCTTACCTAAGATAAGCTACATTGTTGTTTAATTATTATTTTTTTCTAAGTTAGGCTTCTATTCATTGATCTTTTCTAATATTTAAGGCAGATCTCTTTTCATAAGAGAGTCTCTACCTTAGCAGATTAAATCTTAATCGTTCTAAAGTATGAATTTCAGCATCATATTTATTTACACCTTGTATCATTAATATTGAGGGTGTATTATATCGTAGAATTTTACACTACACAAATATTAAAGTTTATATGTAGATCCTAAAAAAAGATTGGAAAAAGGATTTTTAATATTTTGGCCAAACTTTAATGGATGATCATAAACTGGTTATGATATCTATTTTTTTGGATTTTCAAAACATGAGAAAGATGCAATCTTTTTTAATGAAAACATGTTTCAAATGTTTTTAGGATTTGATCGTATGCATAAAAATAATTTTTTTAAAAGGAAAAATTAATTTAAAAGTTTTTGAGATTTTCTTTTGAAAATGTTTTGATTTTTTTTTAAATGCTTATGATAAAATCGAGTATTTTAATACCAGATTTGTATTTTATAGTGTCAATACACTTGATATTATGCAAAATTGGTAGAAAATATTTGAGAAAATCACAATTATTTTTAAAGGATTTTTGAATTTATTTCTAATTTTTTTTAAGAAATATATAATATAATATTATATATATTAATTAAATATTATTAAGACATGTGGGCTGACCTAGCTCAAATAACAGGGCTAGGCATAAACCTAGGAAACAGTAGGTCGATATAAATCCAACATATCTTCTTTCTCTCTTTTTTAGAGGCTCGGTTAGACCCAACCTACTTATTTGGTTTGAGCCAGAACTGACCCAGCCCAAGTGAGAAATGAATTATTTATAGAACATGAACAGTAAGTTCATATTCTGTATACAACTTTGCACTTGTAGCCAGCAGAGGGAAGTGCGAAGCAACTTTGAAGAGGAGAAGGAAATGTTGTCACTAGCCTGGAGTGAAGTTGGAGGTGGTCTTGCCATTGAAGATGAGAGGCTGATGGCGGCGTTGTGGAGAGTTTTGGCCACCAGAGTCATTGCGGGAGAAAGAAGAAATCGATGTGCAGAGAAGAGAGAAAGGTTCATGGTAGCTCTCGATGGTTGCTTGGTGGCTTCTTGTGGTGGAGCTAGTGGTGGCTTTGGTTGGTGGCTGAAATGGCGAGGAGAGAGAATGAGAGAAAAAAGTTGTAGAAACAGGGTAGAAATGCTGTTTTTTTACTGAATTTGGACCCGATTTCCCCCTTCTTAAAGACATGAAATTCACCTTTATTTATAGGCAGTGGAAGCAGTCAATCTTATTTATACTGGAAAAATGTTAGCCTTTGATTCAAGTTTGAAGAATCTCAACCATTGACTCAAAGTAGGCATTCTGAGTTATCAAATTTGTAGAAAGAGGCTGCATGAGTTGGCCTGTTTAGGCCGACACCATTTCATTGTCATTCAAATTGAAATGTTCACTTAGAGTTATAAAAAAACTACAAGGGATCATTTGTATGCATGTTTTGTTATATTTAATAGAGCAATAAAGCATTAAATACACCAGAAAAATAGTTACCCGAGCAGCGTTCTTGGACAAAATTAGAGAAGCATATGAATAGTGACCAGATGACGCGTCATCTGGTCCTCTATATATATATATATATATTCAAAACTGTTTTATTTTGGATTGAATTAGGGATTTTTACTAATTTGCAATTAAGTCCTCTAGCTTTCAATTTGTTTTAATTGAACTCCTAACTGACTCTAAACTTTTGATTTAATGTAATTGGGCCCCTGCAGAACTTTAACTTCAGCCCCGTATTTATGTGCCTTCAGCAAAATGGTCTTTAGTGTCAGATTTATGCAATTGAACCTATAAATGACCTTTAAACTTTCAATTTCACCCTCGGTTTTTGTCAATTAAGCCTCTAAGTTTGACACCTTTTGCAAATTGGTTCTTAGCTGTGAATTTCTTTAATTTAGACCCTAAAACTTTAATTTTCTTGCAATTTGGTCTCTAATTTCAATTAATTAACTTGGTAAAAATTAAATCTGATCTTTTAAAATTCAAATCTTCTCAATTAAGCTCAAATTAGGCTCCCAAACTTAATTTTTCACCAATTAAGCCCTAAATAAAGTTAATTTGACCCATTTAAAGTATAATTAATTCTTTATATTTAATTAAATCCTACAATTGGACCCAAATTAATAGTAATATATTGATTAATCTAAGACTTTTACTCCTATCATTAAACAACTGATTGTTTAGTTGTTTTTCTCCATTGTAGTTTTGAGTGCTTGGGCTATTCATCAACTTAATATACATAATGTCTTTCTTAATGTGACACTTGTTGAATAGGTCTACATGCAACAACCTCCAAGTTTTGTTGATTCTACTCTTTCTTATCAAGTGTGTTGATTACATAAGTCTTTATATGGCTTAAAATAAGCTCCCCGAGCATGGTATACTCGCTTAAGTGATTATCTTTTCTTTATTGGCTTTCAAGCTTTTAAGGTTGACACTTTATTATTTATCTTGTCCACAGGTTCTAATATCTTTTATCTTCTGGTTTACATTGAAGATATCTTGCTTATAGGCAATAACCCCATCTTGCTTCACTAATTAATTTAGAGTTTAAGCTTTAAAATTTAGAAGCTGTTCAATATTTTTTAGGGATTGAGGTTCAGTCAACTAGTATGGGTCTTATGTTATGATAAGATAAGCATATTTTTTACATACTTACTCAAGCTAACATTTCTTTTTGAAAACATGTTGATACTCTTATCTCTACCTCAAAGGTTATTATAATGTCCAATTTCTTGTTTTCTGATCCTATATGGTTTTGTCAAATTTTCGATGCTCTTTAGTATCTCATTTACAATACTGAATATATTTTTTTTGTTAATAATGTCTGTTAGTTTATTCATTTTCCTACATCTGCATATTAGACTGTCATTAAACATATTCTACATTATCTTCAGGATATAGTTTCTTTTGGCTTACATATCACCTGTAGCTTCTTCTTTGGCTTACATGGTTTTATGAATGTTGACTAGACTAGTAGTGTTGATGATCATAATTCTATGGGTGGATATCTTGTCTTTTTTTATCATATACCAATTTTATAGAAATCAAACAAGCAACACATGGTTACTCGTTCTTCTACTAAGGCCAAGTATAAAGCCTTGATCAACGATACTATTAAGGTCATCTGGCTTTAATACTTATTGTTAGATATGCAGATTACTTTTACTTCTGTGCATATGTTTTGGTGTGATAGTCTAGGTGCTACTTATTTATATGTGAATCCTATCTTTCATGCTCATATTAAAATGTTGAGGTTGATTATCATTCTGTACATGAAAAATGTTGAGGTTGATTATCATTCTGTATATGATAGGTTTGCCAAGAAGAACATTTGGATTTATTTTATCTCTTTCAAGGATTAACTTGTTGATGTTCTTATGAAATCACTTTCTACTGTTTATTTTATTGACTTTTTGTTTAAGCTTCGGGTTGATCCTCCACCCTTAACTTGAGAAAATCTATTAGAAGAAATTACACAATATAGAATGTATATATTTAAAAAATATTAATAGGTTTAATCTTATGTTGTAATCTCTACATTAAATAATATACACTACCCTGCATATATAAATAAAAACAATTTACTAACTAATAGGTTAAACCATTTATTCTTGTCAATTGTTCTTGTATTAGAATCAAAGATTAGAGACACAAATATGCCACTAATTATAGTCAATATAGGTAAGGTTCGGATTCTCAACAATATAAATGAGTATTTTATAACAAGCTCATTTATTACCACTCCACAACCCATCTTGAGAAGCCACAATTCGGTATTAAAATCTAATTCAATTAATTAATCTAACACGTTTAAAACTACTTCTTTTATCATAATAAAGGTTGAAGGATTTTGTTTTGAAAAAATTATGTTACAAATCTCTAATTTTATGTCTCTTTTTAACTATAAGCTAGTAACTTGATTTTTTGATTTTGGAGAAATTAGGCTTCCTTGTTTTTTTTAAAAGACGATCATAGATCGGCCAGTAAAAAAAAAGCTATAGAGAGAGAAAGAAAACTAAAAAGAAAAATTGGTTTCCTTGTTCTAATTAGGTTTCAAATGAATTTGGATATTGTTGAAGAAGAAGTTGTGAAAGCAAACTCTTCTTTCCCTCTCCATTTATTATGATTTTTAAGATTCAAGAACATGTCAGAAGATTATAAGCTAGAATGAGGCGCAGTAAAGAAATTTTTTTATTAAAGATAAAAAAAACTCATTTAAACTCAACAATTCTCATTATTAGCTCCAGTCACTTGAATTTAATTATAACTCAATTGAATCCTATTTACTTATCGAATTGAAATCATTTTCAAACATATTATAAAGTTTAACAGATTTAACAGCTATATTTAAATAACTATATTGCTAGTTGATTGAGCTAAATATTCATTGACATATCTAAAACATCATTGTATGGAAAATGGTTATCATACTAATTAGTCATATCCAAACGATCATGTCATGATTTGTAGGATATTGTACACATTTTAGCCTTAATTAATTCAATGAAGTACGGCACTGTAGCTAGAAAACTGGCAATTTATATATTTTCCCATGCAACCAAGAGATCATTTAGGGTGATTGGATACATTACAATTACAATTACTGTATAAACTGAAACAGGAAATGGAAAATTCTATAGCATTTACTATATTTTTCCTCATCTTTCACGGATTTCAGCATAAATGCTCGATTTTGATACTTCGGTCCTAAAAAATTTCGACTTGCCAATTGTATGGACATGGAATAAAGAAAAATAGTCCAAATGTATGGACATGGAATAGCCCTTTCCCTTGCCCATACATTTGGCCTTTAAGTTTTTAATATTTTTTAAATAAAAAAATTACAATAATGTTTTAGAAATAATACAATGATACTAATTTTTCAAATAAAATTAAATATTTTAATGATATTAATTGAGATTTTTAATGATGATATTATTAGCTACTTTATGAATAATTAATTAGATATAAAACTAAAATGTATTATTTTAAAAAAATCCTCATAGATAATCAATGAAAATAAATACTTATTTGGTGAAGATTTTATGTAACCCTTTCAAATTAATTATTCTTTTATTTTTTCTTGTATTAGCATAAAAATTATTAAAAAAAAATTTTTATTTCAACTGCTTTTCAAGTCATGTAATTTTTTTTAAATCATGCTAATATAAAAAATACATAAACAAAGAAGTAATCTTAGGTTGAGAAACTTTTAGAATCGGTTTAATTACCTCGAGCAATTGTGTTTCTATGTCAATGATGCATTATTCTCTATTTTATTATGAAAATAATTTGTCTTTCATGTATCTAATAAGCTTTTTACGTAAATCAAATAAACTGCTTATGTGCATATATATAAATGCAAAATCTTAAAATTAAATAACACATTAATTGACTAATTAAAATAGAAACTCGGAGAGTAACGCCTGCAATTAAGCTACTTATTATCTAGAGGAGAATTGAGAGCTCCCTCTTCGACTTTAACTAATATAAAACCATAAAAACTTGGTGCATGTCCTGTAACGGAAGGTATAAAATACAAAAGGTATACAGCCACAACAGTTATGAACTTTAACTAATATAAAACCATAAAAACTCGGTGTCCAGTAACGTAAGGTATAAAATACAAAAGATATACAGCCACAACAGTTATAAAATAAAAATAAAGAAAATCACAAAGATTTTTATAGTAAAAATAGCTAGTTGCTCCATGTCAAGCCAACTCTTCAAGACCTTCCTTGCGTGTTTCCAGCATCAAATTCAGCAGCAATCCTTCGTGAGTACTTCATGCAGCAATCTTGTGTTCACTCTTGCATTATACTCATTGATTGTTCAACTTTATATTGTTGACCTAGCCTCTTCTTCTTCTTCTTTTCCCATATACCACTGGATTAGTTGACAAGAATGAATGCATGTTGTGTTGTTTTCCTTCTAACAATTAAGTAATACTCTAAAAGCTACGAGAAAATACTATATATTTCCCTGTCCACCAAAAAGTAAATTACTGTGAATTGTAATAGTGATTTGTTTTTTATTATTATTTTAAAAAACGTTAAGTTATTCCTTTTAAAATTCAAGATAATTTTGGCTCGTGTAACCTTAAGTTTATCGCTAAATCATTCAACAATTAAGTAATACTCTAAAAGCTACGGTATTTCCCTGTTCACCAAAAAATAAATTATTGTGAATTGTAATCGTGATTTTTTTTTATTTTAAAAAATTATTCCTTTTAAAATTCAAGATAATTTTGGCTCGTTTAACCTTAAGTTTATTGCTACATCATTCATAAGAAATAAATACGAGATAACTATCCAAATGGATTGTTTATATCTTTTGGTTGTTGATATGAATACCTCAATAAAATCGAACATTTCATGGCAATGGCATGCATGCACTATTGCTTGAGAGTTTCTATCTAGAAACATTCAGCCTGGCATAAATTAAATTAACAAAGTGTATAATCCAAGTTTTAACTGGTAAAAGTCGTGCATGCATGTTACACTACTAAGCTGACAGAGGCACTTTACATGAATGATCAGGTCATCGTGAAGTCGCAAGAATCACTCAATTCAATTTTGCAAATAAGAGTTGATTTTTCTTTCCATTATTATCTACAAACTAATATAATATATGTAGATATACACACATGCATATAGTTTAAACTCGGTCAGATAGATTAATCTAAGAAACCTCCTCCTCACATGATATAAAACCCAACTCAAATCAAGTTTTAAATTTAAAAATAAAATTAATATATATGATAAGACTTAGTCAATTCATTCAAGTTGACATGTAATTTAATTGACCAGCTAAGTTAATCAAACCAACAATAAAAGAATTAAAAATATATATTGTTTTAATAAAAATAATTAATTTAAATTGAATTAAAGGTTCACGGGCTAAACAGGCCGGGTATAACAGATGTGTTTGTATATTCTTTGAATTATGCAATAGAAAGCAGAGCAGATAGGGATTATATATAAAGGTAACACTTTTTTTCCACAGATTTAATTACACATTATTCTGATGATAATGATCTTCTCGTCTTTTAATATGCAAAGTAAAGATCATTGTTCGATGATCAGCATTAAATTATATTAGCCTTAATTTGTATTTTATAATAAACCGTTAAAAACTTGGGTTAACATAGTAACTTGTCAATCTAATAAAATTTAAGACAAAAAAACTCTAATATTTTTTAAAAAAATTAGTCAAAACAATATTATTTTGATCCTTTAAAAGAATTCAGGTTAATTATAGTTAACCCAAAACAATATTATTTTGATCCTTTAAAAAAAGAATTCAGGTTAATTATGGTTAATCTCTCTCAACTTGTGACTTTGCTTTTACTCCAAATTAATTTTTAAATTGAATTTTAAAATTATGCTACTAATAAATCAAACAAAAAATGAAAAAAAGTTTCTAATTTTTATAGAATGTTAAACAAGGCATCTTCTAAAAAAATGAAAGTAATTAAGCCCTATCAATCTACATGCTAACGTGACCTGGTACAATTAGTTTTAAAAAAAATTGTAAATATCCATGTTGTGTTTATTAAAAAATAAAATAAAGAAGAAGAAAAGAAAATTGATTATGCCAATGACAATACTATATAGTTATACATGTACGAACAACATTATATATGGAGTATGAGCAAATCACTTTTGACCCCCTAATCAACAAACTCAACAGGGGCTGCTAAGTGTTATGGTTTATTACGTCTGAAATGACCATCTCCCTTAACTTTTACAGAATAATGGATCAATTTAAGTAATTAATGGAAGATAGAAAGCGAGTCACCATCCTTTTATTGGAAATGTTGTCCTTCATAAGTACAATTTTGCCTATTTTATTAGGGATCTCCTGTTCTTGAGTGGAATTCTGCAGAATAATTGCTGAACAAATTATTTAACAAATTATCTAAAGGAAGCTAGTGCCTGCTGGATTAATTAGAGATAAATAGTTGGGTGAGTTGAAAATAAACTAAACATCATTTTTCGAGTGGGCATAATAATCTAATTTATCCCAAAAACTGCAATGAAAACATTTACAAGAAAATAATTAATGTAGATTTTCAAGAAGCAAGATTAATATAATTTCGTGTCCCGTTGCTTGATGAAGTCAATTATGAATGGATTAACTAAAATCAACACATGATTCACTCTACTAGAATTTGCTGACAAATCTTTATAAATTAGTACTTGGGATTAGATTTTAAAGAATATTTTAATATTTATTGTTCCATTTTGTTTATTAAATTCACCGACTGTGAGATATACTACTTTGATCATACATAGATTTGTTATTTAGAACTTCCTTGGATCATGGTACGTACTGAAGTAACTTGCTACCTTCCTCATAAAACCTCAAGAATTTAACAAATCTAAATTAGAAGGCAACAATCTTTTAGAGTAAAATGGAAATCTTTGACTTGAAATTATGATCTTTGTCTCACGGATCACTTCTCCTCGCCACCTCTATTATCATATTTTTGTAATACATTCAGACCAAGCTGCTGTAGGTAAACGCGTTTACAGTTCTAACACGGAAAATGGCAACTCACCAGCTCTCAAGCTGACAATTTCTAGGTTTATTATATGCATTATTGATAAAATTAGTGGGAAACCACTAATAACAAGTAGACAAAAACATTAACAATGAGGAGGTTGCAGCTCAGTCAGATTTGGAACATATTTTTATGCTTTAATCCAGGCTGTAATAATCATGGGAAAACATGTCTTTGTCAACAATGATTGAAGGTTTCCCTATATAAAGGGCTAGTATTCATGCTAACCATGCAAACACAAAGCAAGAGTTCTCTAAGGATGGGAAAACGGGGGAAGTCGGGGCATTTGTCCCTAATGATACATGCTATAACAATTTGCCTTGTAGCCACCAGTGTGGTGGCTTACGAGCCTTATTATTATAAATCATCTTCTCCATTGTTGAAATCTTCTGCCCCACGTTATTATAAATCTCCACCACCTTCATCTTTATCATCACCTTCATCATATCTCTACACATCTCCACCTCCTCCAACAAAAACCCCTCATCTACTATACCGCTACAAATCTCCTCCGTCACCAAAGAAATCCTCTCATCCACTATACCACTACAAATCTCCTCCACCACTAAAGAAATCCTCTCATCTACCATACTATTACAAGTCTCTTTCTCCATCATCTTCATCACCACCATCTCCATACCACTATACATCTCCACCTCCTTCAAAGAAATCTCCCTCTCCTCCATACCACTACACTTCACCTCCCCCACCAAAGAAATCCCCTCATCTATCATACTATTACAAGTCTCCTTCTTCACCATCTTCATCACCACTACCTTCATACCACTACACATCTCCACGTCCTCCAAAGAAATTTCCTCCACTAACATACCATTACACATCTCCTCCACCATCAAAGAAATCCCCTCATCCACTATACCACTATAAATCTCCTCCACCACCAAAGAAATCCCCTCATCCACCATACTATTATAAGTCTCCTCCTCCACCATCTCAAACACCATCACCTCCATACTATTATAAATCTCCACCTTATCCAAAGAAATCTTCTCCTCCTCCATACCACTACACTTCACCTCCCCTACCAAAGAAATCCCCTCATCCATCATATTATAATTACAGGTCTCCTCCTTCAACATCTTTATCACCATCACGTCCATACCACTACATATCTCCACCTCCTTTAAAGAAATCTCCTCCACCGTCATACTATTACACATCTCCTCCATTACCAAAAAAACTCTTCCATCCACTATACTATTACAAGTCTCCCCCTCCACCATCTCCATCACCACCACCTTTATACAGCTACACATCTTCACCTCCTTCAAAAAAATCTCTCCCTCCTTCATACCACTACACTTCACCTCCTCCACCAAAGAAATCTCATCATCCACCACATTATTATAAGTCTCCTCTTCCACCATCTCCATCACCACCACCTCCACACCACTACACATCTCCACCTCCTCCAAATAAATCTCCTCCACCACCATACCAGTATGCATCTCCTCCACCACCTAAAAAGTCTCCCCCTCCACCATACTATTACAAGTCTCCTCCTCCACCATCCTCATCACCACCACCTCTATACCACTACACATCTCCACCTCCTCAAAAGAAATCTCCTCATCCTGCATACCACTATACCTCACCTCCACCACCTAAAAAGTCTCCCCCTCCACTGTACTATTACAAGTCTCCTCCTCCACCATCCCCATCACCACCACCTCTATACCAATACGCATCTCCACCTCCTCCTCTAACACCTAAAAAGTCTCCCCCTCCACCGTACTATTACAAGTCTCCTCCTCCACCATCCCCATTACCACCACCTCCATACCACTACACATCTCCACCTCCTCCAAAGAAATCTCCTCCACCACCACCACCTAAAAAGTCTCCCCCTCCACCATACTATTACAAGTCTCCCCCCCCCCCATCCCCCTCCCCCCCCCCCCAAAAAAATCCCCCCCCCCCCCCATTCTATTACACGTCCCCCCCCCCCCCCATTCTATTACACGTCCCCCCCCCCCCCCATTCTATTACACGTCCCCCCCCCCCCCCCCCATATATTACAACACCCCCTCCCCCCCCCCCCAAAAAAATCCCCCCCCCCCCACCCCCCCCACCTCTATACCACTACACATCTTCACCTCCTCCAAAGAACTCTCCTCCTCCTCCATATCCCTACACCTCACCTCCACAACCTAAAAAATCTCCCCCCCCCCCCCAAAGAAATCCCCCCACCCACCACATTATTATAAGTCTCCTCCTCCACCATCCGCATCACCACCACCTCTATACCACTACACATCCCCCCCCCCCCCCAACCCCCCCCCCCCCCCTACCCCCCCCCTCCACAACCTAAAAAATCTCCCCCCCCCCCCCCCCCAACCCCCCCCCCCCCCATTCTATTACACGTCCCCCCCCCCCCCTCCCCCCCCCCCCCAAAGAAATCTCCACCTTTTCCATACCACTCCACATCTCCACCTCCTCTAAAGAAATCTCCTCCTTCCCACTACCTTCATACCACTACACATCCCCCCCCCCCCCCAACCCCCCCCCCCCCCATTCTATTACACGTCCCCCCCCCCCCCCCCCATTCTATTACACGTCCCCCCCCCCCCCCCCTACCCCCCCCCTCCACAACCTAAAAAATCTCCCCCCCCCCCCCTTCCCCACCACCCCCATCCCCCCCCCTCCCCCCCCCCCCAAAAAAATCCCCCCCCCCCACCCCAAACCCCACCCCCCCCCCCCCCCATTCTATTACACGTCCCCCCCCCCCCCCTACCCCCCCCCCTCCATATCACTACCCATCTCCACCTCCTCCAAATAAATCTCCTCTTCCTCTAACACCTAAAAAGTCTCCCCCTCCCCCATCTCCCCCCCCACCACCCATCCCCCCCTCCTCCAAATAAATCTCCCCCCCCACCACCCCCCCCCCCCCCCTACCCCCCCCCTCCACAACCTAAAAAATCTCCCCCCCCCCCCCAACCCCCCCCCCCCACAAAATAACCCCCCCCCACCACCCCCCCCCCCCCCATTCTATTACACGTCCCCCCCCCCCCCCATTCTATTACACGTCCCCCCCCCCCCCCATCCCCCCCACCCCCCCCACCTCTATACCACTACACATCCCCCCCCCCCCCCAAAAAAATCCCCCCCCCCCCCCAAACCACTACACATCCCCCCCCCCCCCAAAAAAATCCCCCCCCCCCCCCATATATTACAACACCCCCTCCCCCCCCCCCCCCATATATTACAACACCCCCTCCCCCCCCCCCCCAAAGAAATCTCCACCTTTTCCATACCACTACACATCTCTTCCACCTCCAAAGAAATCTCCTTCTCCACCATACCACTACACATTTCATCCCCTTCCAAAGAAATCCCCCCCTCTATACTATTACAAGTCTCCTCCTCCACCATCTTCATCACCACCGCCATTAAACTATTACACATCACCTCCTCCTTTAGTTAAATCCCCACCCCTTCCATACTATTATATATCTCCACCACCACCATCTTCATCTCCTCCGCTACCCTACTACTATAAATCTCCACCACCCCCAACTCACTCATCACCTCCTCCACACATCTATGCATCACCTCTACCATTGAAACACTACTAACCTCTTATAGGGTTAGTTTGAAATTGTAAGACCATGAAATAACTTACCTTTTTTATTTTTCTTTATTATTTACAAATAAATTTCTAGTTTCGATTCAATTTGGTGAAAGGGATTTTCTTTATATAATAAGGATTGAGAATGTGGATCCATAGTGAATTCTTTTGTACAAAGATGTGCTTGTTGTATCATTTCTTTATACCATATGCAATGTAATGGTAGTAATTGTGTTTGAAAAGATTATACTACATTACATTTTTTTCTTAATAGCTTCTAGTTAAGTTTTGAAATGTCTTAATATTAACACTCATTGGCTCGAAGTTGATACCATTTCTTAATATGGCTTTTTCAATACGAACCATAAAGACCTATAACCTTTTCTCATTATCTTAGCTAGGCAAGTCAAAACCCTACGCTAAGAAATGGGTTCTTTTAAAGGTATATGTCTTTCCTAATTTATGAAAAGCATATAAAATCATATTTGTGCATCCTTACTAATTCTTCTTTTGGTGTTTTAACCTAATTAGGCATGCCTATAATTAATACCTTTAGTCCAATTATACTAAGATTCTATTATTTTGACATGGATATATTATATTTTATACTCTTGTAAAGCAATTACTGTTAATATTAATATTATCACTAACTTTTAGTTACTATATCAAAATAGAAAAGAAAGAGAAAATATATAAAAAAAAACATATATTCACGAGCTAATAACCTAGTTGGTGGTAGTCAAGTAGTAAGGAGACAACTAGGGAAACAGGACATCCCTAATTTGAATTCTACTACTTGTATTTCTTAATTCATATATAAATATGTGATCAACTAAGGGCCTTGAGTTGGCGGACTCTCCCCCATGGTTTTGCTCTTAGGAGTGGCCGCCCTCCCATTAATCGTGTTTAGGAGCGTGACCATGATATAAAAAAATCGATGTTATAAGTTTTTATTTCTTAAATTACATTAATCAATCTTAGCTATATACTTTTTTTCAAAAAGGTGATTTTGTAGGAAAACAAATAACACTACCAAATTTAATAGTTTAACAAACAAAAATATATGTCAATATTTACACTCATAGTCTGTCAGTACATATTTTAACAATAGGCTCATGAACAAAAATAGTTCATTGGAAAAAATCTCATTGATATTTTATGGTATATCAGTGGGTTTATTGGTGATAAATTTAATGATTAATTTAATGAAAGACAAAGCGAGCCTAAAAAAATTATCAACTCTATTCCATCGGTAAATTTAACATATCACTAATAGAAAAGTCATCTGTAATTCCATCTGTATTTTTGTTTTTCCATTAGTATTTCTTAGGGTGAATATAACATATCACTGATAAAATACCATTAGTAAGTTTGTCGATTAAATAACAATAGCAATGGTATTTACAGTAATTTTTTCCAACCCTCTAGAATATACCGATGGATATGGTCCGTCGATAACGCCATCAGTTTTATTTTAAAATAATTAGAATAAATTAAAATAAAAAAAATATAAATTTATACATTTATACATTCAAATAAAATAAATCTAAAATAGAGGCGGTGCTGGAAGAGGAAGAGGAGGCAGGTCATTGTCGGTACTGTAGGGCCAATAAGGAGGAGTATATGGACCACTCATATGTGATCTCATCTCTATCGGCATTCAGCATAGTTTGACCATCTTATCATTAAGTTTGACTATCTCAACACACAGTTCGGTCATCTAAAGGTTTAACATCACTGTGAACTCTGGAGTTTGAGTGCTCAAAACTAATTGCAAGCATCTAACAATCAAAACACTACGGGTCATCCACAAGTTCTGGAATATAGTGTTAGAGAGTCTATGAACCTTGTTTTTTACTTTTCTCTTAAAGTTGAATAGGTACCTACATGGAATTAAATGAATGTTTTGAATTATGCAAAAAAAGACAAAAAATTAATTATGATACATATGTAATCCCCAACCTCTCAAATGAATACATCCATTTATATTGGACCGGGCCTCCAACTCTTACCTCTAACAGTAAATATATGAGTAGATGCTCTCTCGAGTTGAAAAATAATTGAGAGAATATCATCTCAAGTTTGTATATTATCTGGACGATATTCACTTCAAGCCTCTTTATATGTTGTGTCTACAACTTGTTGGAGCATATATCTCTAAAAAAGTGATTGGTCTTCATAAGTGCATTTCATATCTTCTTTGGCAATAAATCCTAGTAAGCTAATGAAATGAGTGTTTACATAAACATCTGGCAATTATAGCTCTTCATTCCATACAATTTGTAATCCTTCAAATTCATCAACCTTGATATGTTCGAGGCATGTTCATCAAGAAAACACATACTTTTAAGCTATTAGTAGACAAGTAAGTATGCATTATTACCTAAGGCAAAGTTGGCTTTGGGCTTTGTGACCCGTGACCTAACATAAACCAACTTCATATTTATGATGACGAAACAAAATTATATTCATTCTAGTATTTATGTTATCCTTTTTTTTTCCCTTCACATCCATAATCGTATTAAAATATTCTCAAACATGTTATTTTCTATGTGTATGATATCAAGGTTATAAAAAAGGAGATTGGTCTTTCAATAAGAAAGCTCCTAGAAAATACTTTACCTAATTATGGGTCAAACCAAAACTAGAAAACTTTTATTTACTAGATTAAAAATTAAATATAATGTCACAATATCATACAATTCTTCTTCCAAAAGAAGTGGTGGTGCAACATCCCTTTCAACTCTGCTAACAAAGAAGTCTTTTATGTTCTTTTTATATTTATGACTTGTTAGCAAGAAATAGTTAAAAAAAAATGTTTTATCATCGTTTATTAGCATGAATACCTTATTATTTTTTATATAAGATGGACATGTTAATTTTACATACGTGCTCCAACCAGAAATTATTCCACAAGTAGAAAAATCATTGATAGTCCACATTAAAGCTACCTTCATAAAAAAATTATATTTTCTCGATATATTATAAGTTAAAGTCTCGGATGATCATAACTATTTCAACTTATCAATCAACAATCAAAGATAAAAATCTATATTCTAACCTAGACTATTAGAAACGGGTATAACCATAGAAAAAACCATGAACTCTATTCCCTTACACATCCTTTGTGGCAAGTTGTAAAATGTGATTATTGTTGGCCAACAAGATTAAAGAGTAGCAAATGACCTAAATGGATTGAATCCATTTATACATAACCCAAGATACATGTTTCTTGATTCCACTAAAAACTAAGGATGCACACTATTAAAATGTTTACAGGCTTCACCATCAAAAGGGTGCATCATCACTCTATCAACCGTATCATGTGAATAATATCATATCATATACTTGATAATAAAAAATCTAAGTTTTTATATGCGACAAGAGTCCTTCCCTTGCTAATTTTAGGTTTATAACTAGAATGCCCATATGTTCTGCATTTGGTCAACTATGCATTTTTAAGGTAGTACATTGTGCAAAAGTTTGAACACATGTTAATTTTTTTGTATCTTAGACCAAAGAGTTTCATCATGGACTTAGCAGTATAAAATTCTCCTTCAATCCATTTCTTTTAGGTAAAATGCTTCTCGCTCATTCCACAATACTGTCATAACTGACCTCACTCAACCCTTAATCTAACTTGATGGTGAATACCTATGCAATAATCGATAGTTTACTATAATTTATGCAATCATCCCATAATGGTTCCCTACAATCTTTCAAAAGAGCATGATCCCGATTCATCCCTATCGCATCTTTAACTATATTCTTTAAAGATTACTATTGTCAACTACAACTCCATACATATTGCTAGAACTAGAAGTTAACCCAACCATCCTTTCTATTATGGTATCATGAGGATCGTATGGTTCTTCACGTGCATTCCAACAAAGGTATTTCTCCATGAACCCTTTTTATAAAAGACGCATCGTTATAACCTCTAGATCGAGAAACCTTTTATTTTTATACCTATTACATGGACATCTACTACCGCTTCCACTAATATTTCTCAGATTAGACAATGCATAATTAATAAAACCTTGAATCCTATTACAATAATTCATCCCCCGCAACCCTTGAAGTGAATCTCGATATATGCATGAATAATAATTCATCATTATATCAAACTTATATAAAATAATGATGACAACATGTATTAATTAATTACATTAACTAAATAAATTTATAAAAATATTGATTTAGCTCAAACTTGTTCAATATATTTTAATAATACTCTTAATTCATTATCAATTATTTATATAAATTCAAACTTCTATATGTTTACCGAAAATTTCAACTTGGCAATAAAATTGACAAAATACAAAACAAACATATTAAATAAGCTATTATTTATTTCATTACAAAACACCTAAGTCAGAAATTTGACATAAATTTCATCAATTTACTATGAAAAATAATTTTTCAAAATCTAAAATAAACCCCTAACATGTACAAATCATAAATTCATACAACAAATTTCTATGGAAAAAAACTATAAAATAAGTAAATGCCCAAACAAAATATATATACTACAAATATATATATATATATATATAACAAATAACATTTTAAAATTGAGTTAAAAAAAAAAGTAGATTTGCTTACTTAAATGGTGAATCCTTAATAAAATCTGCATTAGAATACGAATGCTGACAAGCTGAGTGTTGTGGTAGTCAGATTTATTGTGAAAGTGTTAAAATTGAGGGGAAGAGGTAGGTGTTTGTTGCAAAAAATATATATATAGAAGAAACAAGAAGAAATGGGAGAGGGGGTGGGGATCTGATCACCATGTTATAAATTAAATATTATCAATGGATTCACTAGCAAAATAATTTTATCGGTCATTTTTTGGTATAAATACCACGTCACCATACGATTTACCTTTTTTGAATCTCGTTGTAATACCTTCTGTAATTCTCTTGATATGTACCAAGAGAATTTTACCATTGGTATATTTACAGACATACTTTATGGTTGTAATTCAATCGATAATATTGTTTGTACAAGTTACATGTCATCTTACTATTTAATATTTTTTATTTTTTATTTTTCACTGTAATGTTTTTGGTATATACTGAGAGAATTTTTCTCTTAGTGTTTGCTAATGAATACAAGAATGAAAATTTTCCTAGTAAAGATCATCATAATATACTAATGAAAAAATTGCATCGATGTCTCAATTCGTATTTGCCAAATTTTTTTATAGTGTAAAGCAAGTAATTCAAAATTTAAAAAAAAACTATAATTAGAATCGATTTACAAATTATATTATATAACTAATATAATTTGTTAACTCAAAAACAAATAAGGTGAATACCCTTCTTTTACCACGATATATTAATCCTCTTTAAACTGCTTGATTCTACTCTACTTGTCTTCTCTTTTATTTTTCCTTCTTCTCATTGCAAATATCTTAGCAATTATAAAAGCGTATGATCATGTTCAAACGGGATGATGCATTGAACAACTTTTACTTTAATTTGAAGACAATACCAAAACTAAATTTCAGTGCAGTAGGAATTACTATTAATTAGGTACAACGTCATTGACTTTGTATACCCATTTTGGTCAAAGATTGCTTGAATACGTATCTTCTGACTGAAAAACATGTGATTAATATAGTTTAATTAGCTGGCTACAAACAAAAGATAAGGTAATGAGGATATTCTTAGGAAATACAAGACAGGCCATGTACTTTGAGTTATAACTAGAGATATAATGTAGGTCGAATAATGTAGGAATTCTCTCAAAAAAAAAAAAAAACAAAAAACAATCAGGTGGGCTCTCACGTAGCATGTCGTGATCCAGCTCGTCTCAAGTAGTGCAGATGCACGTAGGATTAGGTGTCAATGAAACATGACGAGAACCAAAATCAGCAGCAAAGGAAACATCAGCCAAGAATTGGCAGCATCGGAATTTCCAGAAACTAGGCTGGTTCGAGGAGTCTTTGCAGCTATAAGTCGCCAATCGGAGGCAGTTCTCTTGTGGCAACTGGACAGGAAAAGAGATTAAGTTTCCTATAACTTAAAGAGGCTTTATATGTGGCAGGAACAGCCTTGAAACAGCAACTCAACCGATTTGAGAAGTTCTGATAAGGATCTGAATTCTAATTTCATTTTATTAAATAAAATTAGAGTTATCTTTATTAGTAGTTTTTTTCGGCAAATAAAATCATTTCGAGCTATATAAATAGTCAAGAATTTATTGAATATTCCTTTACGTACTAAAAAAATATCAAACACAGAAACTTTTCTGAATCTATCTTTTATTTCTTTAGTTTCCATCAAGACATTACAACTTTAAAACTCAAATTACTAGATAAATTTCAATTTCTTCGTATCTGCTTATTCGGAGAGCAACCTTTGGGAAGCGGATAAAGCCATCACAGATAAAGCATCTGGCTTTCCGAGCAATCATATATAATATTTCTCTCCTTTGGTCGACAGGAAAAAAAATAAACCCACCATGATCGACTGCACGAGTACTTGGAGGCTGTACGGTTCTCGACATAATCATAAATCCATTGTCATAAGTTCCTATTGGGAAGCCACTAACTAGAAGTTGATATATATATATATATTTAATTCATTAAACATTATTCCTCTTCTCTTCCTCCTAATGGCTTGGTGGTGGACAATAAAACTTAAACGAAGACATGACTATAAGAGCAAACTTGGGGGAGTGGAGAAGCAATTACAAATAGTTTTAAAGCAAGTTGCATTTTTTGAAACATTAATATTGCAATATTTGCTCTTATCAAGAGGGGACAAACAGCCATGCATGATTGAATACACCGATGCTCCTCAGGATTCTTGACTTCATCATGGCCAACATATTAACTCTCATCTTAGTTTCTGATTGGAAGCCCACTATCTAATGGTTGACATATAAATGTGCCTAACTGGAGGAAAGATCACTATATAAAGAGACATAGCAGCTCCATGCAAGTCACAGAACATAGACTACTAAAAACTTAATTTCTCGCTTTCAGCTTTCAACTTTCAACAGCTAGAGATGGGAACTTGGGGACGGCTAGGATATTGGCCTTCGCAGCTAGTCTATGCAGTGGCATTTTGCGTCATAGCCACTAGTGTAGTCGCTTACAAGCCTTACATCAATGCTTCGCCGCCGCCAACACTTCACCACCCTCAGCTCATCTACAAATACCCATCGAACAAGTTGCCATTAATTCCAAAACATGCTGAGCATCTTCCACACCATTACAAATCTCACCTTCCGAAGTATGTAAAATCTCCACCGTACTATTATAAGTCACCTTTATCCAGACCAAAACAAATAGTTTATCCATCATATTATTACAAGCCATCATCTCCATCAAAATATTTGAAACATCCACCTTATTTTTATAAATCATCACCATCACCACCAAAAAAATCAAAACCTATTCCTAAATACTATTACAAGTCACCACCACAATCAAAATATTCTTCAACACCTCATTATTATTACAAGTCACTACCACCATCTAAAGTAGTAGTGCATTCACCATATTATTATAAGTCACCACCTCCACCAAGATATATAAAACATTCATCTTATTATTACAAATCACCTTCACCACCTAAACGTATAGTGCATTCACCGTATGATTACAAGTCACCATCACCACCACCTAAACGTGTAGTGCATTCACCGTATTATTATAAGTCACCACCTCCACCAAGACATATAAAGCATTCATCTTATTATTACAAATCACCTCCACCACCACCAAAGCATTATCAAGCACCACATTATTCCTACAAGTCACCACCACCACCTTCATACTATTACAAATCACCACCTCCTTCATTCTCATCACCTCCACCTCCATACTACTACAAATCACTATCTCCTCCTTTGCCTTCACCGTCTTCCTCGTACTATTACAAATCACCTCCTCCACCATCTTCACCACCACCACCTTCATACTATTACAAATCACCACCTCCTTCATCTCCGTCACCTCCACCTTCGTACTACTACAAATCACCACCACCTCCTTCACCTTCACCGCCTCCCCCGTACTATTACAAATCACCTCCTCCACCATCTTCACCACCACCTCCTTCATCCCCGTCACCTCTACCTCCATACTACTACAAATCACTATCTCCTCCTTTGCCTTCACCGTCTTCCTCGTACTATTACAAATCACCTCCTCCACCATCTTCACCACCACCTCCTTCATCCCCGTCACCTCTACCTCCATACTACTACAAATCACCACCACCTCCTTCACCTTCACCGCCTCCCCCGTACTATTACAAATCACCTCCTCCACCATCTTCACAACCACCACCTTCATACTATTACAAATCACCACCACCTCCTTCATCCCTGTCACCTCCACCTCTGTACTACTACAAATCACCACCACCTCCTTTACCTTCACGGCCTCCCCCATACTATTACAAATCACCTCCTCTTCACCTTCACCGCCTCCCCCATACTATTACAAATCACCTCCTCTATCATCGTCATCACCACCACCTTCATACTATTACAAGTCACCTTCTCCTCCTTCTCCTTCTCCTCCACCTCCATACTATTACAAGTCACCACCCCCACCATCTCCTCCCTTTCCTCTTTATTAAAATACCTTCCACCCTATTCGTGTGACTATGTTCCATATTTCACCTCCTTCACCACCCGAAGGACACTAAGCTTGTGTGTGTGTTTTTATTGATTAATTCATTCTTCCAAATTGTAACGAGAGTAGCTCATGACTTGATCGGCTTTTTGTGAGAGTCTTTGGGATTTCTTTTATATAAAGTGTTTTTGTTCTAAAATAAAGGTTGAAGAAGATATCCTTGTTGAATTATGCAGTAGGAACTGCTTTTTGTACTATTTCTTATACTTAATGAAAGCTTCCTACCATCACGGAGGGAATTCTTTTGCTTCACCATATCCATACATCATACATGCACACACTTTAGCACGTAAAAATCTATTAGTCTTCAAAATTTTGAAGATATGAATACAATATTATGATTTGCAATCAACAAAGAGATGATCGACTCCCACTATCTGCCAAGTTTTCTTTTTTGCTTTTGGCCTTGATCATCATGGAGATAGAATGATAGAAATCTGTCCGTGATGTGATCTCCACAAGTTACCCTCATGCTTGTTTTCTTAGATTTAAATCAACAAGGATGGATCTGTGGTCTCTTGTACTCGAGATTGAGACCGTTTTGCATTTTCAATGCTTTGGTGGCCTGAGGTCCCTTTCCCGCTATACCCATCTCTGTCGACAACAAGCCCATGGATCACATGTTGAGAGCCAATGGACCATCTGGGAATCATTGTAGAGTGGCCAATTTCAAACTTTTCTTGATAAAATAAGATAACAAAACTAATCTGTGCCTCTAGATTCTTGAGTAATTAACAACTAACTACCTCAAAGAAAATCATTGTGATCTGTTCTGCAAAAGTTTTTTTCAATTAGCTCCCTAAATTTTATTTTATTTTTTGCAATCGACTATTTATTCTAGAAATGGTTTGATAGAAAGAATTCGCCTATCTTGATTCTTCTTCAACAGCAGGGTTAATTCAGGCCTTAGATACTATAAAGTTTAGGAATTGATTTAAATAACACCAAATCCCAAGAGATTTATTGTAATTAAACTTAACAAAAATTCTCCGATAAAATCTGGGATGTTTGCTAATAAATCTTGTTAACTAAGCTGCTATGAAATTATCAGATTGAGATGAAAATAGAAGTCAAGTGAATATAAGGAAAATAATCTCCAATAACAACACCAAAAGCTATGATCAGCTTCTTTTTACATATAAAAAAGTTTTACTCAAATACTGAGATAACCTTTTGAAGTAGAGGAGATTTACTGGATTGGCAATTTTTCTTTCTTTCGAGATAAAATTGGGATATGTATATGTTTTAGGATTATTTTTTAACTGGGACAAAGTCTTTTCTTAATTAAATTTCAAAATTTCGTGTTGGTGTTTATATTTGGAGCATTTAGCGATGCATAATGTTTTTCAATCAAAAATACATGTTTTTTATAATTTTTTATTTTTAAAATTAGTATATTAAAATTATCAAAAAATATTTAAAAATTAATTTGATATTTTTTTCAAGTAAAATATTTAAAAAAATAGGTTGAATACCATTACTAAAAATACCATAAATTATAAAAATTTAATTTCTCTTAACACGTAAATTATTTAAAAACATTCTTTATAGTAGAATAATAAGATATCTTCATTGATGATGTATTTATGAAATATTTCTTATTCACACTTATTTATTTATTTTTAATAACTCGAGGAAAAATGGGAATACATGCACGAATCACAAATTGCTGAATATATAATGTAGCTCTCTAAAATATTAAGTAACGAGCAATGACTTTGGGTATTGAAAAAATTAATCAAAAATTGTTGGTACAACGAAAATGACACCAAACTACCCATCAATCTCAACATTCTTTGAAATTCGTTACATTTCTCAATGTTTTCTTTATTTTGTGCAGCTCAATTTGTGTCCACAAGATAACAGGGCCGTTGTCAATCAACCAATGAGGATGCACAAAGTGGGAAAAAACTATTTGCCGTTAGACAAATTCTACACAAGTTGACAAACAAAATGGAAGCATGGAGAAGAACATGAGAGATGCTTCTTGTTACCCTCGGAATCTTCACTTGGATCAGGTAATAACTTTCCATCTCTTTCTAACACAGTTTCTTGCTTTTGGTCATTTCTTTTTAGATTAACGTAGATGTTCGGCCAGCTTGCGCGCATCACAGCTAACTTGTTATCTCTTTCTAACACAGTTTCTTGCTTTTGTTGATATTCTTGCACTGTAAAATCATGTTCTTTATGTACTACCACTTGTCTAGTTGAAGCTTAAGATTATTGGATTCTCATCTGTTGTTGAATGATTTCAATGTCAAGATATTTTCTTTATGCTTTATTTTATATTCTTTTAAAGAATCTCCATCTGGGTTTTCTTTAAATTAGTGAAAGAAAGCTGCTTTTGTTGTTGGGATGAATTCATCCTCCAAAGCTTTTTACTGAGTTTGGGGTTCGATTCTGCATGTTGGTTTGAAATGTTAAGAGGGCTGTTCAATTTTTTGGTGACTGACAATTTAGATTGTGGAAAGCTATAATGTTATGTTCTGTGTATGGACTCTGCCTTTGCATATATTCTTAAGGTGGTAGTAATCATGCAAATTGCAATCCCACTTTTATGTTACAAGTTGGTGATTTTAGTTTATTATAAGCTTAAGTTGTTCGATTTTGCGTTAGGTTTATTGCTTTGTTAGAGCAGTAGAGGTGATTGATCAAAGAAAAGTTGGATATTTTGGTCTTACTGATTTCCTATTTTTTGAGGTGCCTGACCGAAAGTACATGTTGTTTGGAGGAATGAATGAAAGATTATAAAATGGATGATGGGGAGGTAGAGGTTTCGGATCATGTTTTGTTACCGGATCCCGGTGCTTCTGGAAGTTTGCAGTGTTCTGGGTCTGTGGATTCACTTCTCGATGAATTATTGAAGAATACGAGAACATGCACTCACACTCACACTTGCAACCCTCCTGGCCCCGATGCAATCCATACACATACATGCTACCACACACACACCCAAGTCATTGCTTCTGAAGAAGATGTTAACCCAGACAATAGAGAGCATTCAAGAAAAAGGCCAGCAGGAAATAGGGAAGCAGTTCGAAAGTATAGGGAAAAGAAGAAGGCACATACAGCTTACTTAGAAGAGGAAATAAAGAAATTGCATTTATTGAACCAGCAGCTGGTGAAGAAAATACAACGGCAGGCAATTCTTGAAGCCGAGGTTTTGAGGCTAAGAAGCATTCTGGTGGACCTGAGGGGAAAGATCGACACTGAGTTGGGTGTTTTTCCATTCCAAAACCAGTGCAACACCACCACTGTTTTGAAGGAAGGTGATTGTGGAGCGCAGTCCACTGGTGGGCTAATGAATCTACAGTGTCAGTCAGATTCACCATGCTTCCGTACCCCTACAATAGTAAATTGTCAAGCTAACACAAATAATACGGCAGATGCTGCAATGGACATGGTGGAAGCCATCGTGCCATCTGCCTCTCAAGCTCAATAACCAGAGGGAAAGACAATATCTGTAAGCTCTTCATCTCTTTTGATCTTACTGCATCAAGACATGTTGAAGCTGGGAATAATGATCTTGTTGTGTATACTAATAAGGATATAGGACTTAGAATGTTGAGTGTCCCACAGAGTCGTATATACGGGTTGCACTTAATACAACTTCAGCCACAAAGGACTGTTACCGTCTTTTGTTTTGATTATCTGAATAGATTGTACGATGAATTAGATTGCAAATATTACTTTCCTTTTCTCTTGCAAATAATACTTTCCTTTTCTTTCTTAATGATGGCACAAAGATGTGGAAAAGTTTTTATTTGTTTACTCCTCTTGGTAGAAATAGTCGTTGTCAATTGGCTGGCATAACTATAGCTTGATTCGGTTTGTGCTTGTTTTGCTATTGAAAATATCTATTTTGATTAGTTTTGTATACATTTGTAGAATTTTTCTGCTAGTGTGGAACGTGATCTATGCTTAAGACCTTAAACAATTGCCACAGAGAACTCTCGGTTTTGGATTTTGAAGTGGTAGGTAGCTGCGAGGGACGGCCATTCTATTTACATACATGCTTTATGGTAACATTTAACTACTCCATTCTGTGATTTCCACATTGTGAATATGTGATGGTTGTGAAAATGGTACATGCATGCTTGTTTAGTAAGTTTGAATGGTTGACATCTCTTTTAGTCTCCCCTTCAAAAAGTTAATGCTTTTATCTGATTTCAATCACTGTCATCTTATTTCATCCACACCAGCTTTCCTTTGCTTTTTTCTATGTTTTGCTTCTCTCTTGGTCTGTTCTTTAGTAAGTTTGAATGGTTGAAGCAAAATTGTACAGGTAGTTAATAGAGCATGCTCCTCGATTGCTATGATGCAGAGGCTGGCATCCTCTGCTTGATGAAATGAGTGAGGTATTTAGCATCGTGATACATGTCCACAGTAATTCATACCAAATGCAATCGAAGGTTAAAACTAAGCCCCTGGATCCCACATTTACTTGCATGCAGAATTAGATCAAAATCTGGAAGAGCAGCTACTCTTTTGCGCTAGGGTACCTACTGATTCAACACTAACTACAAAACCAAGTCACCAGTAAGATGAATGAAAGCTAATTCAAAATTGCGGCAACTGCAAAGCAGATATGAGCGTAGAGAAAATGAAGACATTAATGGCAGAGAGTGGGGAGAGCAATGGACGGTATTCTACTGTTCTAAAACATTCAACACTCAGAGGCTCACAGGGCTGAAATTCGGATGAAACAATGGACTAGAGGTTTGACAGCCCACAAGGTTCAACTGTAAAGCTAGGCTAGTCCTAGGGCAAACCAGGATGGCTGTTGGACTCGTTTCTTTGAGATGGGTCAGTTTCATCTGCACAAAATGGCCTTGTATAAGTTCAATTGGGCGAGGAAAACAACCTGGGCCGCTTTCTATAGGTATTGAAGGGGATTCCAAGCAGATCAGAGCAGTGAATGGTACTATTTAATATTGGGCCGCTTTCTATAGGTATTGAGGGGGATTCCAAGCAGATAGATTGAATCACAGATGGGATCAGAGCAGTGAATGGTACTATTTAATACCTGCAGGATCTTGTCAGGTTTTAAAGATACCCTCCACGATCTTGTTTGTTGTTTCCTGATTAACAAAATGTCCGTGTAATGTTAAGAAACATGAGCAACTTGGTGGTGCCCTGCTGCTATTTAACTAACCACCAACAAACTATTTGTAAAGACTTGAAGCAACATTAATAAACCCTAGAATCAGAGGTATCATCACCATCTCAGCAGACAAATGCACCAGTGCACAGTCACATCCACGAAGCCACATCTCCCTGTGACTTAAATCATGTATTGATTATTCATGTCTTTTTGACCCCACATGATATTCATTTCATGAAAATGCTTGTCCCATAAAAATCAGGTTAGACATTTACATTATATGAAACTCAGAGGCACATGGGTTTTCCTGCCCCTCTTCCTTATCTTGTTCTCTGGCTGTTTTTTTTCTTTTTCTTTTTTTCACCAATTTGATCACTGTTCTTTTACCAAATCTTTGCATGGTTGTCTGTTTCCTTTCCATGATTCAGTGCAGAGATTCTCCTTGCCGAAGTAGTTTGGTCCCAAACTTCTCAATGTGAAATCTCTCGCACTCGAACATTGATGCAATTTTTCAGTTCAAATATTAAAAAAAAACCATTTAAAAAAATGTTAAACTTTAGGCTACTATCCCTGATAGAAGCCTTTCCATGTCCTTTTGTGTGCGCATAGAGGTGGTTATTGTAGAGCTATCAGCTAGGCTTACGGCCATTTAATTTCCTTAGCCAGCCGATTAGATAATGCTTTACTTATTCCAACTTTTAATTAGTGTACTCGTTTCATTAATAGTAGGAAGAGTATATATGTTATTTTAGCATAGTTTGGTCACTGTTTTGAGATATAAAAAATTGAGACATTAAAAACAATAAAAAATAAATATAAAACTATCTAAAAATATTTTTATTTTTGTTCGTGTCTTTTTAATTAAATATATTTTTATTCTTATTTCTTTTATCTGTTACGAGATAATAAATAAACGTTATCTAAATGCTTGATGGGAGTTGAAACAACTAATGAAAACAGCGTATCAACAAATTAGCATTTGAGAAGAGGGGAACATCCTTCACCCTTCTTTGATTACGGGCGGCGATTTAGTTTGGTTCCCTTTTTTTCTTTAATTTTGATCGCAGAAGGGGTTCCTCGTGAATTTTATGTTCATTCCCTTTTGTTGACCTTTTCAAACACAGGCTCTATCCCTGTCAATTCATAGCATGGGAGGTGGGATGAGCCAAAATATGGCTTCAATATTAGGGCATTTTGTCGTCAAAGGAAAAGGAGGGCATGAGGGGAAAACAAAAGGAAGGAGGGCATGATTAAATATTTCTGCCTTGATCACTTGCCTGTGTAGCTGGATTAAAGAGGAACTTGTACATGGTAAAAGAGATGCATGAATCGAGCTGCGTTCCAAAAAGTGTCGATAGTGAAAACAATGTGTACTTAATATTTTAGATGATCTGAAACACCATACTCTTTCTTGTCCCAGGAAATTTATCGATTTTTTTTTATCTTGGAATTTCTCAAAACTATTGTTATTTATTTATTTGATTTTTCTATTACATTCTTAATCCTTAATTGTAGCAAATATGTTTCTTTAATCCAACCACTCTTTTTTCATTAATGTCCAAAAGCAGGGTAATAATAGAAAGTGATTCGAAAACATATCACGTAGCATGCAATTAAGTGGATGTTCTTAATTTCATGTAAGAATTCAAATGGGAATAAAATTTGGATCCCCCTAGTTTGCTATGATTTGTAGGTTAGTAGTAACAACAACAAAAAAACTAATAAAAAAAATCTCGATGCATTTTAAAGTGTTTTAAACGATTGTTAGCCATGCAAAAAATTATAATATTTTTTATATATTTAATCATAATTTAAAACACAAATAATTGATCACTTAGACAAATACATAATCAACATGTTAGCCGCTACACATATTCAAAATAAAGGTAATTGACTATAGAACTCAAATGGGTGGGTTTGTTAGAATAGGACATGCCACCACATGGGAGATATAATTAACTTCTTGCCCAATTTGAGGTTTAATTTAAGGTGCTTGCCAATGCATCTTCTCGTGCTAGGTAGTAAGTCCAAGAATTTGAATAAATGGCACCCCTTTGGCTTTATTTCTAATAAAGCAGATTGAAGAGATCTTCTTCGATAGTCATTGTAGAGACGATGAGGCGTGTATGAGCAGAACTTGAGTGTCTTTGCATGCCTCATAGGCTTGAAATAGGTTAGGAGCACAATTATTAATTGCTTCACAAGTGATTTTATTCTATTTTATAAGATTTACACTACATTTTATCTTTCATTTTTACTTTAAAGAATTAAAAGTCAAATAAAGGGATTTTAGAACCGGAAACGATACCACAACAGTGTCAATCAATATAAAAAAAATTAAATCATTTTATTTATAATGATAGGAGGGAAGCTTCTCTGCTCTCTCCCTCTCTCTCTTAGATGACTACAATCAGTGAGGAGTAGGGTCAATAAAAGAAGCAAAAATCAATCATGCATGTCGAAAATTTGGCACCTCTTTTATGGGGCCTAGACACATATACACTCGAACATTAGGGTAGTTGATGATAATCAAGTTTATATTTCAAAATCATAAAGTAATTATTAAATTTATATTTATTATGTGGACGGTACCGGTACCATCTCCCTTGTTATAAAGTTTCATTTTCCTGTGATCAATGAAATGGACGTTTTATGCGCATAGGACAAGTTTATTTGTCACTTTGATGATGATCTCCACTCACCCTTATACGGCCCTTCTTCTCATTTTCTATCATAGGCTATAATTAGTGGAATATGATCACATTTTTACAATAGTTATTTCCAAGCTAATTGTCGTTGGGTGAAAACTATATTGTGATTCTTTGTGATTGATACCATAAAATAATTGTTCAACTGTGCAAATCTTTTTTTATGTTGTTTTTGTTTTTTACTATTTGAAATTGAGATCCTTTGTACTTTTTTAGCTGAGAAATAATTTGATATTGTTCTTGAAGTTTTTGTCACTATAATTTAAGTAGGATTTTAGAAAATAAAAAAAAAATATTTTTTAAAATTAATTTAAATTGTTGGATCAAGATTGATTTTTTTACATGGTATATCAAGATTTTAATAACCAAATCATCTTGTATCACTCATCTCAGTCTCCTAAATAAATTAAATAAAACTCAGCATGAAGTAATGGTGTTTTTTAATAAGTTTTGAGTACAAAACTCTTTTATTTATTTAATAGTGTATATTAGAGAATATAAAATTATTCTTTAAATTTCATTTAATATTTTAATTTTATAAACTGAGATCATAATTTTAATAAATAATAATATTTGATGAGCCCATAATTATATTATATTAATTTTTTATTGCTTTAAAAATCTAAAGTTTGAATCTTTAAATACTAAGAATTTGTTTGTTTTTGCATTTTAAAAAAATAAAAAATATATATTATTTTTATTTTAAATTAATATTTTTAAATTATTTTAATATGTTAATATCAAAAACTAAAAAAAAAAAAAGCAACCATTACCGATAAAAACTCATGTTATTTTTCCATAATCAACTGATTGATTAATGATCCATTGCCACTGTCAATGGATCACTGACCGGCTCCCCCCGGCCAAAAACACTACAAATTTTCAAAATAGGAGCATTCACCGGCGTGGAAACTCGAAAAGAAAGGTTCCTACTCAGTTGAACAATGGGGTCCCAACCCATTATTTCATAACTTTTTGGAGCCGAAGAGAAAACTTCCTTGGAACAATTAGGTGGCATGCACCGGCCAAGGAGTCTTGGTGGCTAAACAAGATTCTTAACAATATTGCCTTGGATTTTTAATCTGTAAGTGAAGTTTCAACTAGAATTAAAAACTTAATCGGAAAGAAATTGTATTTATTAAGCTACAGTGGTAATGGCAACAAATATGCATCTACTTTCTCGTTAACTTGATATTTGATATTGCCGTGAAAAAAGATTTAGTTTTTTCTTTTTGTATTAATGTCGCGTTAGAATTAATATTTTTTATTAAAATAACATTGTTCAATTATTTTTTAAAACTTTTATAATATTAATATGACTGAATTTGAATTAGATTTATTCAAATTAATAATTGTTAATTAAAATAATATTATTTTATTATTTTTTAAAAATATATTCTAATGTTACATAACTGAGTTTGGATGGGATATATTTAAATCAATATTTTATTATTAAAATAATATTATTTTATTATTTAAAAACTTAATAATGTTAACATGACTAAATTTGGATCACATCTATCCAAGTTAATGGAGTCGATATTTTCTATTACTCAAATTGAAACCTAAAAGGGTCAGATTTCATGTCACAAGTTTTTTAAATTCAACCTGCTAGGCTAAGCAATGATTAATAACTTGAGAAAGAGTTACTCTCAAACTAGCCAGTAAAAAGGGAACAAGGCGGTTCCATGCAAGAAGAAATTAAAGGGAGACATGCATAAAAAGAAAAAGAAAAAACATGAAATGAGCTATATACTAGAAAGCATACAATGAACAAAACTGAAATGCCTTGTTGATTTGACCAAAGAAGCATCACAATTCCCATCTGAGCTTCCAAGCATGTTCATTCATGGGTAATGGTGGTTTCCTTCAATTGTTTTCAGCCAAGATACCAGGCGATGAAGAACCAGCTCAAGAACAATATTTCAATCAATAGAATCTTCCAAGAACACCACTGAAAACTCATCCATTTTTTACCTAATTTTTCACTGATTCACAATGCAAATATATAAATAACAAAGACATAAAAAGGAGGGAGGTGCAGAAATCTCATCCCGCTCGCAAGAACCAAAAAAGCAATAGCCTTTCTTCAGAATCAAAAGGGCAACTTTAGCACAAGCTAATAGAAAGCAAATTGAAGGAGAAAAGAAAAAAGAAAGACGATGGTTTAATCTTTTCATGGCACGTGCAGAGAAACATTCAAATTGCAGAGGAGGTCCAGGAAAAATGTCTGGATGTTTGATGGTTTAAATTAAAACAGTAACCAAGATTTTAAGCATAAGACGGGATCTTTGTCTAGCAAAGTACCTCTTGATCAAGAGAGCTTGAAAAATCAAACAAGAAGGTTATAAGTCAACTGTTTGTGCTTTAAATTTAATTTTTAAAAATTATTAATTTGAGTTTTATAAATTTTAAAACTATTAAAAATTTGTAAATTTGTATAGTTATTAATTTTAAAGTCCATTAAATTATTTAAGATATATATAAATTATCCTGAATTTTCTTATTAATAATAAAAAAAGCACATGAAAACAAGTATCTTGCCATCATTAACAATCTCACAAATCAATAGTTGGTTGGGGACATAATTAAGCTTAAAAGGCTTCCTGTTCCGGTGATGAAATCAATCTATTAAATGCAGAAATGTTACTCCTAAAAGATGTTAGCTTCATTTTAATTATATATAATTAGAGTGCTCTGTTGTTGTCAGAATTTTATGTCCAGTGATTTAATTTTTTATGATAAAGTGGTTTTAGTCTTAATAATTATGCTGTTAGAAATTCAAATCACCATTTTATATGATTAAATTATAAAAATTAAATATAAAATAATACAAGATAATACAATGATAAATTTATACAAGTTTTAAATTCAAACAACTTTTACTTAATAAAATATTAAAAAGTAATATATAATTATTTTAAGACTTTATATATCACAATCTACTTTTTAAATTAAATTGGTTGTTGGATATGTGTAATTTAATAGCTGATTGAGTAGTGAAAAAAATCTGGCTATTTCAATATAAGCCTAACATCTTAGTTGGAGTCTAATTATTGGCCTTTTAATAATTAAATAGTGGTATACATTCATTAAATTAGCTATAATTTCAAAATTATTTTAAACTTTTAACTTTAACGTTTATATGATCGAAGTCCCTCCAATCACCAATTCCAATAATTGCTTGCTATTTTAAGATTTTTATTAATTATCCATGTAATATATATTAAGTATGATTTGAAGCTTGGATAATCATAATTATGATGGGATTAGTGGCAAAAACAAAATCTTTAGGGTCACTCTTCCGTGATCGGTTTTTGGGGAATAGTTGGATTTAAACGTAGTAAAAAATTACTTGCAATTAATGCACAATTGACCTAGGGACAGGACCAAGAGCACGCAGTCTTCAAGATAGTTTTTTTTTTAAAAAAAATTAATCTAAACTAAAATTACTAATAAAATGTGTTCAACCCATGACCCAACTAGCTTCTTGAGGTTTTACGAGCAATTTTGGTAAATGTGCACGTTAAACCCTAGGCTGCTCAATTCCCGTCGTGAATTTAGGATAACGTGATATTTCTTTAGCTTTTTAAGGTATGTTTATTTGTGGGTATTTTTTTAAAAATTATTTTTGATATTAGTATATTAAAATAATATAAAAATATTAAATAAATATTAATTTTAAAATAAATAAATAAATATTTTTAAAATATAAAAATAAAAAAACCTCAAACATGACTCGATCACTTACCATGTGTTGTTTTAAATTAATTAAAGCTCTTTTTAAATTATCTTAGGTAGAGTAAATTTTAATTAATTTATTTAAATTAAATATTTTTTATTTTAAAATTATTTTAATATAATGATATTAAAAATATTTTAAAAAATAAAAAAATATTATTTTAAAATTTATTTAATTAATACATAAAACAATTTTAAATAAATTTTAAAAAATCTATGTTAACATTTTAATTATCAAAAATTATTTTTTGAAAACATCAAATATAAAAACTATTAAAATAACCTGCACGCGCTTGGAATCCACAAACGAAAGCCTTTTCTGTGTGGTCCTAGCAACGAACTGCTCCTTTTCTATTTTTCCTTTTCTTTTTCTTTTATCTTTGTGCTACTGCCAGGCCATCTCTTCCTTGAAGCATTTGGGCCAATGTGCTCGGAATATCCTTTTGATCTTTTTTTTTTTTTCATCATTTGTTTTTATAACAAGAGCGCGAATTAAACTTCTTCTTTTTTCACTCTCCAAGAAATATTTTTTTCCCACTCTACAAAAAAAATATATCCTCATACAAGTTTGAGCACATGGCCTATAATGATACAGTAATGTTGCGAGCAGCATTTTAATTGTACTAGTTATTTGATACATGTGCTATTACAGGTTCTGAATCTTTTTTAAAAAATAACCTGTGTATAAAGGCTATTTTCAAAAAAAAAAATTTAATAATTATTTATATAAAAAAATCATTAATCACAACTAAAAAATAAATTAAAAAAACTAAAAAATAGATGTGAGTCAAGATATTTAATGTTACAATACGAGTTATTTACTTGATTGTATCTAATAAATTTCTTTATAAAAATTAATTTATAACAAAAATTAATACATCTATAATAAAATTTATTGTAAAAAATTAAAGAAATAAAATTATATGCTAGGCTGCTGCACGTATTAAACATATTGCTAAAAAATAAATTTTTTAGTTTTTAAAATAATTTTAATTTATAAAATATAAAAAAACATAGATAAATCATATTAATCTCGTAACAAAAACCTATAGAACAAATTAAAAGTATAACAAGGAGAATCAAGCATAGATAAATCATATTAATCTCATAACAAAAACCTATAGCACAAATTAAAAGTATAACAAGGAGAATCAAAATAAAACATATTAACCCACATTTTTGTTGGGAAAGAGAGAAAATAAAAGGACAAAAAAATAACTATCAACAACAAACCATCCACAAAGCACCTCTAGCAGAAGATGAGAGTGAAGTTGTGTTTTTAATGACATGATAAAATAATACATTTGACCACGAGAATACATTGCATATCTCACCTAAATAACGTGAATATATCTCAATCACTAACGTCTAAAATTCAAGTTTTATTTGCTTTTTAATTAAAACGAAACGTTGAAAACACTTCTTGTTATCCCACACTTAACTAAAAAATCCACACGAAGAGATGGAATCACCCATCGGCGGTAAGTAAGTAATCATATTGTTTTTACATTTGTAAAGAAAGAAAAGATGATAATAACTCCTCGACAATTCTTTAATGATCACTTAGTATGTTGAAAATGACTAAATTTACCGACATAACTAAGGCACCCAAGATCCTCATGAGAGGATGAAACCGATGTTACACTACCATAATTCACACTGTAATATCTCCATGTTCACGGTGAAAGCTACATGAGAAGAGCAACGCATCTTATATCTCTGTTAATCTTAACATCAACATTCTAGTCGCAGTCAATTTCAACACATCAGTCATTGTTCATGTTAGCACCTTTCTACAGGAGTGCCTAAGCTAGATTTCAAAAACCTTCAGAAGGGGTTGTTGCGGAGAATCTAAGATAATTTGGATATCAAATTCCAAAATTTCAAGAGATTATCGATAAAAACTAGATAAAGAACGCAAGAATTATGATGATTAGCTTTACTGGGACACCACCTGGGTTCCCAATTTGCCATAAAGAGATGAAAACCTACGAGACAATCGATGCCTTGTCCGACTAACCTCAAGGAGATGAATTTTGAGACAAGGGACCTACGTAATTGGCAAACTTTTATTTTTTGATTCGTGATTTAAGGAGGGTTTTTATCTATCAATGTTCGTATTAAATATGTCAAAAGCACACGTTGTACAATGGCTAAATGAATTTTCTTAATAATGATTAGTTTTTTTAAAAAAATAATTTTAATATTAGCATATAAAAAATAAAAATAAAAATAAAAATAAAAATAATTTAAAGCAAAACAATAAATAGAAATTATTTTTTAAAAAAATACTTTTAAAATATAAAAGTAAATATATTCTAAATTTTAATTTTCAGGAATAAGAAGTGTCACACAATGTCTGGGACGGGCATAAATCATGTTTTAAAAAAAATTATTTTTTATACATTTTAAATTATTTTAATATACTAATTTTAAAAAATAAAAATATATATTATTTTAATATATTTTATCATAAAAATACTTTAAAAAATAACTATAATCAAACAAACTTTTATCAGTGTTTATCTTGCTTAGAATGATGGAAATCATGACTTTCTTTGCGAATATGATCATTTGTGCAAAGACATTCACTGCTCTTGGGAAAAAGGTAAAACGAGAGGTCATTATTTAGTGATTTTTCATAACTTTTGATTTTTTAAATTGTTTTTCATTTTATTTTTATTATAGATTTCTTTTAGATACTTTTTTTTTAAATATACTAATATAAAAAATATATTTTTAATATAAAAATAATTTTTAAAAATACTATACATCACATCATTAAACATATGCTTAATGTTTTGCTTCAATTTAATGCCTTGAGAAGAGTTATATAATATGATTTACTGTTTAATTTTTAAAAAAATTTAAATTTCAAAATTAATAACTAATAAAATGTATTATTTTTTCTTAAATAAATATGGTCCGTACGGCGTGCCATTATGACTCTGATTTATGCGCGAATGGGCGAGGAGAAATTTTGTACTGGATAAAATGGAATTCAAGTGGGAAGCCAAAATTTCTGGGTTCGAAAATCGTTGCATTGCAACAATTTCGACATAGTTTTCTAATGAATCATTTTAAGACTACTTGTTAATGCATCAAAGCTCTACCAGCTTTGAATTTTAATTTTTTAAAATAATATTTTTTAAAACTTTTTAAAATATTTAAGAGCAAGTTTTGACTAAATTAAATAGATAATAAATTAACTCATTAAATAATTAAATTTAATCGAGTCAATTTAATTTAACTTAAATATAATAACATAGATTATAAGGGTTGAAGCTCTACTAACTTTGAATTATTTAAAAGAAATTCAGAACAAGTTTGGACTAAATTAAATAAACCCTAAATTAATCCATTAAATAATTAAGTTTAACCGAGTCAAATTACATTTAATTTAACTTAAATACAGTGTAAACCATATTTTGGATCGACCACTTATTGATTTGACCCACATACTGGTTTTAATAACAATTTTTGAAAGTGAAATCATAGTACTTCGTCGTGGAACTCCATAGATTTCTTTTTTATCATGAATGCCATACTTTTTAGTCCCACGATTTGTGATCCACCACCTCTCTGAAACTGCTCATTCCCCTTTCTCTCATCTTTATTTACACATCATTCGGGCAAGTAAGTTTCTAAAAAGTTGCAATAAAAGTGACCAAGGTCTGTGCTGTGAATGATAGCAGGTTAGTTGCTTGCTGATATTGCAATGGAGGGAGGGAGAGAGAGAGAGAGAGGAAAGGTCGAGAGATTCAGTAGTATCATCTATTTATTTCGTGGGGACATGTTAAAAACGACAAGTGATGGAGGAGGTGATAGGGCATGCAAGAGCCTCTGCCCCCTCTTCGAATACAAATACCAAAACCTTTCTCTTATTTCCTGCCATCATAATAATAGTTTATTTCGTATTTTCTTAACATTTTTTTAATCATTTAAAACATGCATTGTATATTTGACTATCGATGCATATGTCAAGATCTATATTATATAGAACACCCTGTAAGAATCTTGAAGAGTCTCAGCAAATAGGTTAGGTTTTTTTACAAATTCAAAGCTCGTTATTCCTGAATATTTTTCATGGTAGTGTGTGGATGGGAGTGTAATAATTTTTGACATGTTTTAGAAGTTGTTTTGCTTTTAAAAAATTTAAAATAATTTTTTTTTATGATTTTGATGTGTTGATGTTTAAAATAAATATTTTTTTTTATTAATATAGTTATCTGAGTCAGTTTGTGCTCCCCATAACGAATCTCACGGACCTTAAAGTTAACAACTATATAAACGTTTAGTGATCCTAAAATTTATGGAATTCGAACTGATAATCTTTATGAAACAAACTTAGAACTTAACCAGTTGAGTTATACCTTTCAAAGATAAATAGAAAAAACTATTTTGATATATTTTTAAATAAAAAATATTTTTAAAAAATATCTTATATTACAATACAATATATAAATTTCAAACAATAATTTTTTATTTTTTTGAGTTTTTTTCCTTAATAACTTTTTTTATTTTATATATTTATATTTTGTTGACTTAGATAAATTTAATACTGTAATAACATAACGTGATGCATGATTAGTTTTCTCACACTACTTTTTTCTTATGAAATTCTCACACTGCCTGACAATATGATTTGAACATGATATTTTCTAGCTAATCAAAGAGATGTGGTTGAACTTAATGCGAGTTTTTTATTTTTAATTTTGGATTAACTTTCAAACATCACCGTTAAATTAAATTAAATCTACATCTATACTACACGATCGAAGACAAATAACCTACGTGAAGATTAAGAATTTTATAGGAAGTCATAGTTCTCATAACCTAATAAAAAATCCATCTCAATTTCCTAGTCATCAAACAAATCCTTAAAGCAAAATATCTTGAACATGACAATGATTATATTTCAGCATGGTCTAATGATTGCACTAGGGCTTTAAGCGAGAGAAGGTGTGATAATTCATGCACATGACACGTTGTTGCAAAGCAAGGATTCTTGACGAGGATTCCAAGCCCAATGAAAACAAGTAGCTCAATTAGCTAGATTTGGCAACCCTAGTAGTGGTGCTAGAAAGAGATGAAACTTCCTAATTATTACTACCATTTCATCAATTTATTATTGTAATGTTTTCATCATTAACTCTTGATTATAATCCCTGCATATATACCAAACATTTAAATAATTAACTTCAAATAAATTCAACTAATAAGATAATCTTTTCACTTGAAGAGTCACCAAGCCACACTACCAGGTCTCCCCTCTCTTTTATTTCTAGATATTATACAATCGTAATCATAATCATCAATGTTTCCATACATATAAAATAATTTTTTAAAAGGATGTAAAAGAATACAGAAACGGATAAACTATTTACTTTTTCTACCATGTATGTTGTTTTTTTTCCTTGTATATCTCCCTTTAATATTTTTTTGGCAGAACTTTATATAATGGGTGGAGTTTTGTAATAATCAATAAAATTCAATTGTTATAAAAGAACTCATTAGGTGACTTTTAGAGTTTGTTTGGAACGTGCTTTCAATAATGTTTTTTTAAATTTTATTTTTTTTTAAATTTTTTATTTTTAAATTGTTTTGATATATTAATTTTAAAAATAATTTTGTAAAAATAAAAAAAATATTATTTTTATATATTAATAAATAAAAAATATTTTAAAACCCAACCACCACTAATTTAATTTCAAACAAACCTTTACTCGTGGAAGGAAAAGAGAGGGAGCATGTGCTGGTGGGGCTTGTGACTACATACCCCTCAAATGATGTATCTAGGGAATGAAGCGAAGCAAAGCAAAATTCTCAAGAAGGAAAAGAAGAACACGAACACGAGCTAGGTTTTTACCCTATTGACTAATCAAATTGATTGGTTATGTCTTTAATTTTTTTAAAAAATTTAGTTGAAGCGAGGATTTATGTTCATCCAGTTCTAAATTAACTAATCAAATTAATTATTCGAGTTAATTTTAATACTGGTTATATCTTTAATTTTTTTTTAAAATTTAGTTGAAGCGAGGATTTATGCTCATCCAGTTCCAAATTAATTAGTCAAATTAATTATTCGAGTTAATTTTAATATGTATTTAATATTGTAATATATACAAAAATATTTTTTTATTTAAAAATATATTAAAATATTTTTTTTTATTTTTAATATTAATTTAATATATTTTTAAATAAAACACATTAAAAAATAAAATTACTAAAATTACTATACCTTATCATTCATTTAATAACTCTAAAAACTATTATCATTTCAAGGGAAAAAAACAAAAAAAAAAAAAAAACAAGAAGGGTAAGTAGGAATGATGACTTCACAAACAGTAGCAATTGATTGAGGAGATGCATTGACTCTACCATCTCCTCTCCAAGAACACACACCCAAAAACATATTATGAATCAATCAAAAAGACAATAAAGGCAAAAACAACAGTGGTCACTTTCCAATCACACCACTCATGGTGATCATCTCAAGAAGGTCCCACAAAAGATACCCATCAGCGCGTATGATACACAATCCATATCTTCAAGTGGGCAATCAGGAAACCAAAAAAAAAACCCTAAAAAATCTTCTTTAAAAAGAAAAAGAGTTTTGCGTTGTGTCAGGGGTTTAGGGCAAGAACGTGCATTATTTGAAGCACAGATCTGGATCCACTAAAAACACCCAAAATACCCGACTTCCCACACGAACTCACCCTCACTTCCCCTCCTTCTCCCCCCACCACTCTCTCAATCACTGCCACCCATACCGGTCCTTGTGTTTATAAACTTCGAAGGAGAGAGATAAGGAAAGAAAGAGACAGAGAGACAGTGTCTAGACAGAGAAATTGCTAGAGAGGTAATTGTAATTGTAAGAGAGTGTTCTACATTGAAAAAAAGAGAGGTTTGACTGTTTACTATTTAGCCAGAACCCATAACACCAGCTGTAGCTGCGTCCACTGGAACAATTGATGGTTTCTGCTGCCTCTAGCTCCTGCCAACCATCCTAGTGACAAGGCGGTGGTTTGGCTTTTGTAGCGAGTTTGAGAGGGAAAAGGAAAGAAAGAAGGGAACCCATTAGGGAGAGAAGATCACAGGCATAGTGTTAAATTATTAGGGACAGGTAAGAAAGAAAAGAGTGAAAATATAGAAAAAAGATCCTTCCTTTTCTTTCATGGCCAAGCTGTACTGTCTTGACTATAGCTGAGTCTATCGATATTTAATTTGGAAAAGAAAGAATAAGAGTCATGACATCTTCTTGCTAATGGTAATAGGTGCTTGCTGAGCATTCTTGGTTTTGCTTTATAGAGAAATTCAACTACTAATTATTTTCTTTACTTCCTTTTCTTCTTTCTTTTGCTTTTAACAAAGGCAACTGCCACTGCCATCAGCCACACGAGAATACTCTCCTTTTGAAAGCTTTCTTTTTTGTGTCTTCTTTCTCTTTACCTTACTTTTCTTGGGTTTTGCAGGAATGGGGGAAAGAAAATTGCTCTGCTGCTACCACCACCACCACTCTGCTAGCTGCTACTGACACTCTTTCTTTCTAGTTGGTAGGTAGGGTTTGTGGTTGAGAAAGAAGTTTTACTTGTAAAAGTGAGCACACAAAACAAAAACACGAAACTTACTCTCTCACAAATCAAGGAAAAGAGAGAAGACAAGTCTCTATTAGCAATAGATAGACAAAGGAACTACTTCTACAACAAGGTGTTGTAAGAGAGGTGGGGTTTGGTGTGAAACATAGTACCAAACTCTCTATTCACAACTACTACCACTACCATGGATGCTTATGAAGCAACGAGAATAGTTTTCTCAAGAATCCAAAATCTAGACCCAGAAAATGCTTCAAAGATCATGGGTCTTCTTTTGATTCAAGACCATGGTGAAAAGGAAATGATTAGGTTAGCTTTTGGACCAGAAGCACTTGTTCACTCAGTGATCCTTAAAGCCAGGAAAGAACTAGGACTAAGCTCTCCGACAAACCTTTCTACAAGTCCTTCCTCTCCTTCTCCTCTTTACTCAAGCAACCCAATAGCCATCTCTAGACAAAATAGTTCTTCAACTTCAAGACTTGGGTTTAATATCCCATCTTCACTTGCTATCCCAAACCCTTCATCAAATAATTCTTCTTCTTGGAGTGACCTTCCAAACCCAGATGACTTGATGATTAGTCCTAATGATAGCTCACTCAATCCTGCTTCAGTGCCTTTCTATGCTAACGGAGTAAGAGGTGGAGGAGAGTCTGATTTGATGGATGAGTTTCAGCTCCAAGACCAGCTTTCGTTCTTAAATGATAATTCACAAAATCTCGGTCCAAAAAGTTCAGATCTTTCTTACCCTCAGCTTGATGCTCTATCAAGTCCAACTGGTGCTAGTGATTCTATGATGTTTCCTTCTTACTGGGGTGGGTCTGTGCACAGAAGGAGCTGCTCTGTCAGTGATGTTTTGGGGTCTGAGGATCCAAATTCAGGGTTTGGATGGAGACCATGTCTTTACTTTGCTAGAGGGTACTGTAAGAATGGAAGTAATTGTAGGTTTGTTCATGGTGGGCTTGGAGAACTAGATGGTGCAGGTGTTGTCGGTTCACCCAATAGCAACAACAAGATTGATATGATGGACCAGTGCCATGAGTTGCTTAGATCCAAGTCTGCTCACCAGCAAAGGTTAGCTGCTGCTTCTCAGCTCATGAGTGGCTCTGCTGCTTCTTTTCCTTACTCTCCTAAAAGCATGAACTTTCTTCTTCAACAGCAGCAAAATGATAGCCAGAGGTACTAGAGTATTTTCTTTTAAAAAATTATGTTCATTGTTTTTTGTTTTGTGTAAGTTGTTTGGTGAGCTCCTTTTCTTCTTTTTTTTCCTTGCAGAGCTGCTGCTACTGCTTTGATGATGGGGGAGGACATGCACAGATTTGGAAGATCTAGGCTTGACAGGAATGATTTGGTTAATCCTGCTTCAAGGCAGATCTACTTGACTTTCCCAGCTGATAGCTCTTTTAGAGAGGAAGACGTGTCAAATTATTTCAGGTTAATTTTTTCTACTTGTTTTTGTGCAAGGTGAAGTTGGTGAAGTCAGAGAAGTTCTTTACTTAACTATTTTGGTTTTGTTGTTTAAAGTATTTATGGGCCAGTGCAAGATGTGAGGATTCCTTATCAGCAGAAGAGGATGTTTGGATTTGTTACCTTTGTTTATCCAGAGACGGTGAAGATAATCTTGGCCAAAGGGAATCCTCATTTTGTTTGTGATGCAAGGGTGCTTGTTAAGCCATACAAAGAGAAAGGCAAAGTCCCAGACAAGTACAGGCATTCTCTCACACTTTCTACTTAACTTCAGATTTCTATAAGCTCTTTTCAAGCTCGTTTTGCTTATGCGAGTCTGTTGCTTGCAGGAAGCAACAGCAGCAACAAGTTGAGAGGGGTGAGTTCTCACCTTGCGGTACTCCTACTGGTCTTGATTCAAGAGATCCCTTTGATCTCCAGCTTGGTAATCATTCAACAACCAAACCAACCAACACTTCTGATTTGTACTTCAGATATTGTTACTTAAATCAATTTATCTTTCTTTAAATCTAGGTGCAAGAATGTTTTACAATACTCAAGACATGCTGTGGAGGAGGAAGCTAGAGGAGCAAGCTGATTTGCAGCAAGCCCTTGAGCTTCAAAGTAGAAGATTGATGAGCTTGCAGCTTCTTGATGTCAAGAAACATCATCACAGGGCTCTTTCCAATGGCAGCCCTGTCCCATCTCCTACTCACTCTCCCAATATTTTCAATCACTCTCTTGCCTTCCCTCCACTCCACAGCAGCACCGAAGTTCCACAGGGTATGGCTGTCTCTGTCACTCTACTCTATACAGGTGAAAATTGAGCTTTACAACCTGACTTTGGATTGTTTTGTTTCAGAGAATTGTTCTAGCTCAATGCCAGCAACGTCAGTGACTGCCCCGCCTGAAAAACAGATATCAAAAGCTACTTCTGGTAAAGAATATGCTAGCAGTGAAGAGAACGGCAGTGGAAAAGAGAGCTCCCATGGTGAAGACAGTGATTTACAAGAAAGGTATAAAACCAACCTTTTGGCATTTAGCTGTAGACAATAAACTGGCCTAAAATGGTAACCACCATACCTGTGCATCAGATTTGTATCTAATTCCTGTTTTGGTCCATTGGTCTAAATTTCTGGAGACATTCCAATTTAGGTAGATTTTGTATTTCTGAATCTTATTTTTTATGTCAGTTTGGAGCACAACCTCCCTGACAGTCCCTTTGCATCTCCAACGAAAGGCACCGGGGACTATTACTCTGCCTTCATCAGTGGACTTACTGAGGCCCACGAGAAGGATGCTAGCATCCCAACTTCAACTTCTGCTAACAATAATTTGGTCCCCTCAAGTCTAATCTCTCCTAATTCTTCACTGGAAATGGCATCCTTCAAATCTTTCAATTGCCAAATCCCTAGGTAAATTATTCAAATTTACCCTCTAAAAAAATCTTAAAAGACAAGGTGACGAGTTTGTGACATTATTTGGATCTTACTTTAGGTTTTCATCTGGGCATGGAGCACTTGGGATGTATGCCAGCACAGATGGACCTACCTGTCCCGTTGGAATTTAGCTTTGCTATGCTTATAGGTAAACTATTGGAACTTTGGATTCCTTGAAATATTTTCTCTTCCTTGCTTTATATACATACAAACTGTGATGTGTATTCTTAATGGGATTTGGTTGGTTTTGCCTTGGCTTTTTCTGTTGTATAAATTAACAGGAAGATTGAGAAGTGTAACCAAACAAAAACTCACATCAAAGATTATGTAGAGATTGAGCCATCGCCCCCACTAGCAGTGCTCCTAGACCTCTTGCTACCGTCATCATCCGTCATCATCGTCGATACTATACTACTTACTACCATACAAATTGCATACGTGAAAGGCAGTATAGGAAGTGGGTCAGCCTTTCCTATCTTTGTTGCGCACTATTTTCGTCACTCATTTCAGTAGTTGAAGGAAGTTGGACCACAGGTAAACAAAGCAAAGAAAAAGAAGAGTCACACAATGTGTAGTTGTAAGTTGTAACTTTATATGGAACTACAATTTCTTTCCCTTCCCCCCTTTTCACCACTCCTGTCTTCCCTAGAAGAAACAAAGAAAGCCTATATTTAGTGTTGTTAGCTTGTGATGTTTTTAGGGTATAATCAAAAATCTTTGTACAGCAGAAAGCTGAACCCCAGAGATCAGAGAATCTGTATACTACTTATCTATATCTATGACTATGTGAATGAAAATAGGGCTGACACTGTTCCCCTTCTGGAACTACAGTTCTACAATTTCCATCACCACAAGAAGCTTCAAGTCGTCGACTTTTCCAACTCTCTCCAGTTTCGTTCCTTCAACAATTAATTCCACTTGAAATGTTATATTCAATTAAAATGTGTTATATATTTTGAGAGCTAGTTGGACAAAATGTTAATCTGATTTTTATTTAGAAAAAAACTCAATTGGAAAATAATGAAATATATGAAAATATTAAAAAGGAAAACCTGCCACTAATTCAGATATCAATCTAGTCGAAAAAAACAAGTACACAAGCATTGAGCAGCTAATTATCCGGAAGGGGAGAGCTGGGAGCAAAAAAAAATATATAAAGAGAGAAAAACTTTATACAACCATTAAAATGTTATCATGTGAAATCATAACGATTAATATTTCAGAAATTTCATGTGAAATCATAACGATTAATATTTCAACAAAACTTTATACACACAATCTCGAACCCTTTCGACACAGATTGCGGAGGGATTAAAATTTAGCAAAGCCCCAAAAAACATCATGATCATAAAGAGAGAAAAAGGGGGGAAAAGTGGGATTTGAAATCGAAAAAATGGGTCTCTCTCTCTCTCTATCTCTCTCTCGCCCCCCATCTACTGTCCTTCTTGCCCTGTTGCAAGGAGAATTGCCATTTGTCACCTTGTTACTATTAATACTACAAATATGTTTCCTGTTTTTTTTTTTTTTTTAAAAAAATTATTATTGAAGGATTATCAAAGTGGGGTCTGGCTTTAAGCTTGGCCATCCCATGGAGGGGAAAGGAAGAAAAGATAAAAGGGGGCCAGAAGGGATAACATCACATGGGATGCTGACGATGCATGTGGATGCTTCCCTTCTTTTATTTTCGTATGTTATTGTGCCAGCTTGTTTGTGGGTCCCCACCACCCCCCATGCCATGTGATGATGATGATGCCTCTCCCTCTCTCTCTCTCTCTCTCACGTATACTAGTATGGGCTACACACCTCGCCAATCCTCTCATGCTCCATCCCGTTTTACTCGTGGTTAAATTTAAAGCGTATGTAAATCATAAGATTAATTCAAACTAACTATATTTGTTACAATATCTTTTTAATTTTTTTTAAATATAACTTGTTAAAATTTGAACCAGATTTATTAATAGACAACTGAATCATTAAAACTATGACGGCATCAATAGGTTTTATTAAGTTAGTACTTTTTTTTATTTTAAAGATGCAGTTAGATTAATTTAAATTTAAAAAATATATTATTTTTATTATATTTGATATCAAAATGTTTGCTAAAAAAATTTCATGAGAAAAAAATAAATATATAATATTATGTTTTTAGATAAAAAAATATTAACTTTAAAAAGTTATGACCATTAAGAGAATTAATTGATTAAGAAATTTAGTGGTAGGTTTTAAATCTTATATTCAAAGGTAAAAAATAGATTTTGTTAATTTTTTATTTTAATATGAATAATTTATTTCTGATCAAATTTAAAAGATGTAGTCTTGATATTAAAAAAAGTAAACACTGGAATATTCATGATAGTAAGATTAAGGGGATACAATTAACTCATGCGCAGCATGTTTAGTGGATGGACCTGTTCCCCATGCTATAATTTAGGTTCATTTTATGATAAGTTACATACCATAGTAAAATAACACCATCAATAGGCCTCGAGATTAAAATTCACGTACTACAAAACTAATCTCTTGCAAGACTAGCTTCGTATTGTAGGCTACAAGTACTCTCCATGGGGGAAAAAGAGAGGAAGTAATGACATGTATCATCATAGCTATGGAAAGAGATTACAGTAATGTTTAAGAAATTGCCGAAAAATAACTTTACTGTTAAAATAAAAAAAAGAAAAGAGGGTACAGAGTTCTGCTTCTTTTTTTACTCTCTTATTGCTCGTAGGGCCTCGTTGTTGACAGAAAAGGACGCAAGCACATAGATAACAGACATGGATGTGGTAAAGGAAAAGCAGAAGTGATATATAATAGCCACTCGTATGACAAAAGTGTACTGATTTGCAGGAATCTCTTGGAGTTTGTGTTACTGGTGTTGTCCTTGTTCTTGTCAATCTTATTTTTACAGTTTCTTTTACTACGTGCATGTGTATGTGTGTTTGTGTTTTTTTTTTTTTTACTGGGTATCTGAGTTTGATTCTGCAATAAATGGAGAAAGTGGGATGAAGGCTTTGTTCGTGTGAATTACGTTTCACATCAAAGAAAGATATTCTGTGCTTTTTAACGCAAAAACACAATTTAAACAGTCTTGTAAAGTGAGGTAACTTTAATTCTCAATTTAAACAATGAATTCTTTTAATATATTTTTAAATTACAATAAAAAAACACAAAAAAAGAAAAATATTACATTACAAGAGCACCGCGTAGCCAAGGAAGCTTGAAGGGAAGCAGGCAGCTTTTATGGATAAAAGACAACCAGTCTTGTTGTTGCTGTTAACAATGGCAGGGTTCTGATTCCCTTCTGCTCATTGGGCAATGGATTGAACTTGGAGATGGAGATGGAGTGGATCAGATGGTGTTGTGGATGGTAGATCAGACGGTAGATCCATTTTCTTCTCCGGTTTAGTACGAGTCTATATATTTATGTACGCAACAAGAACGAGAAATGGATGTGCACAATAAAATATAAAAATATTATAATTTAGTAATAAAAAATATTATTTTAGCAACAAGTTGAGACGGTCGAGACTGTCAACTGGCTATATTATCATCGGATACACAAGATCTATTTTTTCCCCTCCTTTTCCCTTGTATTGGATGGAATTTAAGTTTTTATTTTATTTTTAAAATGATAATTTCAGAGCCTTGACCGGTTATATACCTGAAGAGGTCAAATTTGGAGAAATTTATATTTTTTAAATATCTTATTTTAATTTTCATTTATTTAATTATGTTCGTATTTTAAATATAATACAATATATATTAGGTGTTTTATTTTATAACTTTCAAGAATCTTTCATTCTCACATGTCCTTGTATATTCATATGTTCTTCTATGTACCTTTTCATAACTTCTCAGTTAGATTTTTCCTAATAATGAAAATTTTAACAAATCTTTATTTTAATTATTGCTGCTAATATAAAATATATTTTATTCAAAAAAACACATGAATAAATTTTTTTTAAATGTATTAAAATAATATATATTTAAAAAAATTATTTTTGATATTAGTACATCAAA